>NW_011388980.1:0-610 GCF_000754665.1 Bison bison bison
TTGGAAGGACTGATGCTGAAACTGAACTCCAATACTTTGGACCTCCTGATATGAAGAAGTGACTCACTGGAAAGACCTTGATAGCTGGGCAAAAGTTGAAGGCAGGAGGAGAAGGGGAGTGACAGAGGATGAGATGGTTGGATGGTATCACTGACTCGATGGACATGAGTTTGAGCAAGCTCTGGGAGTTGGTGATGGACAGGGATGCCTGGTGTGCCTCAGTCCATGGGGTCACAAAGAGTTGGACATGACTGAGTGACTGAACTGAACCGATCCTTGCATGGCATATTAAATATTTTTTATTGTACGTTTATCCCCCTTATGCAAATATAAGCTCCAAATGAGATGTTCCCCAGAATCATGCCTAATATAGTAGAAACTAGACAAATTTTTGTTGATTATTTGAATATGTAGCAGATAGGAATTTTGCTTTTATAATATGGATAAAGAAGTGTTACATTTCTTTATTTAATTAAAACAGATATATATTCCCAGACCACACCTACCTGGCTGACAGAATACTACCATGTTTCAAGGGTCTTCTCATCTTTCCTAGGTGTTTCAAGAGTTCTAGGAGTCTTCCTTAGTGTAAAATATTTGTGGCAGTTTC
>NW_011388980.1:3953-4136 GCF_000754665.1 Bison bison bison
TTCAATGCCATTCTCCCAAATCTTCCCACCCTCTCCCTCTCCCATAGAGTCCATAAGACTGTTCTGTACATCAGTGTCTCTTTTGCTGTCTCGGAAATTATGGACAAAATATATTTAGTTTGTATAGTTCCTCCAAAAAACAGAATGGAAGATGAAAACAAAAAGTTCTTTAAACAAGAAGTA
>NW_011388981.1:0-556 GCF_000754665.1 Bison bison bison
GTAATTCCACATTGTTCAGAGTGTTCTGGCTAGTATGCAAAACAAGAAAAACGCATAAGAATTGTAAAGAAAAAAACAGAAAACTGTCATTATTTATATATATGATTATGTTCATAGAAAATACAAATGATTTGGCAGATAAACTATTTAAATTAATACGAGAATTTTAGCACAGACCCTGGATGTAAAAGCTCAATAGTCCAAAATCCAATATATTTCTCCATACCAGCAACAAACTGAAAAGAAATTGATATAAAATACCAAGAAACACATCTAATAAAGGATGTGCAAGACTCTACAGAAAAAAATGATAAAACCTTATTCTCAGACATTAAAAGAATATAAGAATGGGAAGATATACAGTAGTAAATATGAACACAAAAGATGCCCATTCTCCCCAAATTCATTTCTAAATTTAATGCAATTCCAATGAATGTTTTTTGGTGGATATTGACAAATTGATGTTTTTAATTTAAATTTTTTAATTGGAGGCTAATTACTTTACAATATTGTATTGGTTTTGCCATACATCAACATGAATCTGCCACGGGTGTAC
>NW_011388982.1:0-505 GCF_000754665.1 Bison bison bison
AATTACTTAATAAACCAAATGGGAGTCTTTCAGAAGTGCAGTGTTAGTTCTTTTCATTCTTTGAGCACAACTTGGGCCAGGCTAGAATACTCCAGTCACCATGAAAACCAGCCTAAGACAAACATGGGCAGCTGGAGAAGTCTGTGTTGTGCACTCCACACTTAGGAGCCCTCTTTCCTAGTGTGGCCTGTCATAGACCCCCAGGGCCCCTTCCTACAGCACCTCCCTGGGGCTGGCCATCTTTCCATGCCTGACCCTACACTTTGACTCTTTTTTAGTGGTCCTTTCTATCAGAATAGGCTTTGTATTTCATTTCTAGGAGGTTCTATTCATTTACTCTGATAAAGCAATTTACAATAGCATTAACAACAAACACAATGGAATCCAATCCTTAGAGGCATTCTGCTAATTTTGTTGTTGCTGTTCAGTCACTAAGTCATGTCTGACACTTTGTGACCCCATAGACTGAAGCATGCCAGGCTTCCCTGTCCTTCACTATCTGCCA
>NW_011388983.1:0-617 GCF_000754665.1 Bison bison bison
CTTAGGATCAATCCATGGAGACATTTCTCCTGAGATCCTCCTAGCAGGTTGGGTAAAGAACTGACCTCCCGGTCAGACTCCCAAGGCAATAGGAATAAAAACAAAAATAAACGAATGGATCCTAATTAAACTTACAAGCTTTTGCACAGTAAGGGAAATCATAAGCAGAACAAAAAGACAGCCTACAGAATGGGAAAAATATTTGCATGATGAGACTGACAAGAGCATAATCTCCAAAATAAATAAACAGCTCACAATTCAACAACAAAAAGCAAACAACTTTATTCACAAATGTGTAGAAGATCTAAAAAGACAGTTCTCCAAGAAGACAGATGGCTACAGGCACATGAAAAGATGCTCAACATTCCTGATTTTTTAAGAAATATGATTGAAACTAAAATGAGGTACAACACCAATTAGAATGGCCATCATTAAAAAGTCTATAAATAACAAAATACTGGAGAGGATGTGGAGAAAAGGGAACCCTCCTACGCTGTTGTGGAAAACAGTATGGAGGGTCCTCAGAAAACTAATAATAGAAGCATCAGATGATCCCACAAGCTCACTCCTGGGCACATATCTGGACAAAGCTACAATTCAAAAAGATACATGTACCC
>NW_011388984.1:0-681 GCF_000754665.1 Bison bison bison
GAAACTCTACTCATTACTCTGTAATGACCTATAGGGAAAAAGAATCTAAAAAACAGTAACAGTGGCCATATGTATATACATTGCTGATTCACCTTGCTGTACACCTGAAACTAAAGCAACATTGTAAATCAACTACACTCCAATAAGAATAAAAAAATTTTAAAAAGAGTGAAAAGTTATCTGAATATCCATAGAACAAGACTTGTTAAACTTTGCTATATTCATCTAAATACTGTAAAATACTATATAAACATTATAAAGGATATTTATAGCCATATACATTTACTTGGGAATATCCTCAAAACATATAGTTAAGAAAAATTTTGACTTTAAAACAGCATTTGTGGCATGATCCCATCAGTGTTAGTGGTTACTAAATGGAAAGATTTTTGGCATTTTTGCTTTGTTTATTATTCTTTTCTATTCTGGTCAAGATTTTAAAATTTCCATCTTTGAAAAAAGGTGAGAAAAGTTAACAACATAGTTTATTTAAGGGGAAAAATGTATGTTATGTTAGAAAAATGCAAACAGTATTTATTATATATTATTATGCAAGGAGGCAATTGTAAGAAACGTGGTGACCTGGGTTCGATCCCTGGGTTGGGAAAATCCCCTGGAGAAGGGAAAGGCTACCCATGCCAGTATTCTGGCCTGGAGAATTCCATGGACTGTATAGTCCAT
>NW_011388984.1:4767-4955 GCF_000754665.1 Bison bison bison
TAATGTTTTCAAGGTCCATCCACATAAATCCTTTTATTTTTTTCCCTCAAAAGTGCATTACAATGGATGGACCTTGAAAACATTATGCTAAGTCAAAGAAGTCAATCACCAGGAGACCATGTATTACATGATTCCATTTACATGAAATATCCAGAATCTATAGAGACACAAAATAGAGCAGTGGTTGC
>NW_011388985.1:0-551 GCF_000754665.1 Bison bison bison
CCACTCTATTCCCATCCTCTTACAGAATGTTTGGTGCAGACAATTGTTCAATAAATCATTTCTTGAACAGAAATTTTAAAATGTTTCAAATATTTTACATTTGTTAATTAAAAAGAAGAGAATGAGGGAAATTGTTATTTATATAATGAACTTATCTCATTTGACCAACAGAAATCTTTAAAAATTCCATGGGGATAAATGAAAGGGGCCTTTAGGACTGAGATCCAGTTTTGGAAGGAAGAGGGGATAACATACATGGAAATGCCATCTTGTGGTTCATAGTGAAATTGTTAGGACAAAGGTATCACACAGGCAAAAATTCATTCATTCACTCAGTGAGGTTTTGTGTGTTTGTGTGTGTGAGTGTGTGAGCTAGTTTTGGGTAGAATAGTCAGCAATTATTTTATGCTTTCATGAATTTATATTCAAGTCAGAGGAATAAATAACAAATAAGTATTTTAAATAATTACACTTTGGGCTAAGATACATAGAAAATAAAATGTGTTGAAAGAAAATAATAAGGGGAAGAATCTAGTTAAGATACACAGGTT
>NW_011388986.1:0-764 GCF_000754665.1 Bison bison bison
GCAGTGGCCACAGGACTGGAAAAGGTCAGTTTTCATTCCAATCCCCAAGAAAGGCAATGCCAAACAATGTAACATAGCTGGTGCAAGTTTGATGTTTGACGCAGAACACCCAAAGCGGCTGCTCTGTGACCACCTGGCGGGGTGGGGTGGGGAGGGAGGTAGGAGCAGGGTTCAGGATGGAGGGGACACGTACGCCCATGGCCGATTCATGATGATGTATGGCAAAAAGTCACAATATTGTAAAGTGATTATCCTCCAGTTAAATGAATAAATTAAAAAAAAGCTCCAGGCTGAGGATCCCATCTTAAAGGAGGGACGTCCTCACCCAGCGGGCGCTCCAGGACCTGAGGACAGAGGGCAAGGGGGCGGCCCTCGCGGGGCTGCCGTGTCCTCCGCTAACTCGTCCGCTGCTTGTTCCCGTTAACCGTCCTCACGACGACACCTGACGGTCCTGGCCAGGGCGGTGCCCGCAGAGAGGTCCCCCTCACCCCACCCCGTCTCTGCTCCATCCTTCCAGACTCTCCTCCGGGAGCCTGGAGATGAGTCAGGACGCATCCGCAGGTGCCGGGAGGCCGCGGTCCTCGCGAGGCTGGGCTCGGCCCCCGGCTCCTCCCTCCAGCGGGGCCTGGCAGGGACAGCGGCCTGCTCACATCGAGTCACGGGCCCCAGGCCCTCATGGCCCCCTCAGCGGCCCCGGTGCTGCAATCCCGCAGAGGGCCACATGTGCCTGTGCCCTGAGAGTGGGGAGTAATTGGCTAACGTAA
>NW_011388987.1:0-599 GCF_000754665.1 Bison bison bison
ACTCCAGTATTCTGGTCTGGAGAATTCCATGGGCTGTATAGTCCATGGGGTCGCAAAGAGTCGGACACAGCTGGTCAACTTTCACTTTATATATAAAATGGATAACCACCCAGGACCCACTGTACCGCACAGGGGGCTATATTCAATATCTTGTAATAACCTGGAAAAGCGTGTGTGTGTGTGTGTGTGTGTGTGTGTGTGTAACTAAGTCGCTTGTTAAAAACTAGTGAATATGACAAAACAGAATCAGACTCACAGATACAGAGAAGAAACTCGTGGTGACCAGTGGGGAGGCGGCCAGTGGGAGAGGCAAGATAGGGGTGGGGTTCTTAAGAGGGACAAGCTGTTATGCATAAAACTAAATAAAAATCACAAGGATACATTCTACCGCCAAGGCAACTTTGTATTACAACTTTGTAATAACCGCAAACCTTTAAACACTGGAGCGAAACCTTTAAATATTGACTAAGAAATTTAAAAAGTAAAAATAATATTTCCTAGAAACAGCACTGACAAGAAAGAGAGTTACACAAAACCTTTGGCTTCACAGTGTGTATAAAAGTCACGTTCGAGGGAGCTCAAACCCGGGGCTCTGTGAC
>NW_011388988.1:0-554 GCF_000754665.1 Bison bison bison
AGATGACAGTCATGCTGTAGTGACTAAATTATACATAATTCTGAGCTACGTCAGGGATGTAAATCTCAAACCACCAGAGCACAGAGGAACTTGGACAGCCTACACTGGTTGAAGTTACACCTTTCCATTCATATGACTTGAGGAATGAATGCTCTGGTGAGACAGTGAGCCAGAGGGGCGATGGGTGAGTGTGCATGTGTGGTGTGAGGGGGCTGGGTGGCCTCCTTCCCTCTGCCTGGTCTGGGATGGCCTCACATTTGACTGCAAGTTTGAAAGTGTTAGGCGTTCAATTGTGTCTGACTCTTTGCGATCCCATCGACTGTAGCCCGCCAGGCTCCTCTGTCCATGGAATTTCCCAGGCAAGAATACTGGACTGGGTTGCCATTTCCTTCCCCAGGAAATTTTCCTGGCCCAGGAATCAAACCCAGGTCTCCTGCATTGCAGACGGACTTTTTACTGTCTGAGCCAGGGAAGTCAAGCTTGGGCTCACATTTTTATTTTTCAATCTGTCGAATCAATTACATATACATTTATACTCATCTTCCTGATACATT
>NW_011388989.1:0-640 GCF_000754665.1 Bison bison bison
CTCTAAATGCTGCATTTGCTCATAATGCTTATAAAGTATTGTGTGTTTAACTTTATAATAGTCTTTTTTCTTGAAGAAGAGGATGGAAAGGAGTACATCTATAAAGAGCCAAAGCTCACTGGCCTCTCAGAGATTTCCCTGAGACTTGTTAAACTTTATGGTGAAAAATTTGGTACAGAGAATGTCAAAATAATTCAGGATTCAGACAAGGTAACATGCCCTGCATTTTGAAATCATTATTTATTAGTACCAGATGTAGCACATTGCTTCTGATTTTTTCCTTTTTTAGCTGGTGGAGGAGAGACATGGGAAATAGAGTCTTTCCAGATCCTAAAAGAAAGGACAGGGGCTTTGGAATCAGAGAGAAGGAATAAGATCTCCATTCTCTGCCACTTACTAGCTGTGTGACCATGGGGAATATACTTAACCTCTCTGGGCCTCATTTTTCTTGTTAGTAAATGAACTTAATAATAGTGCCTTCCTCATAGAGTTGTTGCATGAATTCAGTTCAGCTCAGTTGTGACCTACTCTTAGCGACCGCATGGACTGCACCATGCCAGGCTTCCCTGTTCCTCACCAACTCCCGGAGCTTGCTCAAACTCATGTCCATTGAGTCGGTGATGCCATCCAACCATCTCAT
>NW_011388989.1:4634-4930 GCF_000754665.1 Bison bison bison
TGACAGGCTTTATTTTCTTGGGCTCCAAAATCACTGCAGATGGTGACTGCAGCCATGAAATTAAAAGATGCTTGTTTACTGGAAGAAAAGCTATGACCAACCTAGACAGCATATTAAAAAGCGGACATTACTTTGCTGACAAAGGTCTATCTAGTCAAAGCTAAGGTTTTTCCTTTAGTCATGTATGGATGTGAGAGTTGGACTATAAAGAAAGCTGAGCATGGAACAGTTGATGCTTTTGAACTGTGGTGCTGGAGAAGACTCTTGAGAGTCCCTTGGACTGCAAGGAGATCCAA
>NW_011388990.1:0-521 GCF_000754665.1 Bison bison bison
GTGACCACGCAGCTCTTCACGGAAGGTCACTGCGGACGGGACAGACCCTGGGCAGTCAGGCATGGCTGGCCTCAGGGCTGGTAGTTTCCTGTCTGTGGGTAGGTAACTTGGCCTCTTCAGGCTCTGGCAAAGTCAGACGGCTGGACACTTCCTGCAGAGCTGAAACTCTTAATTTGGAACTGAATGTGGTTAAAGAATTAAAGGCCATGCTTACAGCTTGAAAATGAAGCCTTAAGCTGCACCAAGTTGTGACGTGATTGATTTCCCTCTCAGCAAACCTCCGAGACGTTCCAGAATGAGTCTTTCCTGACAGGTTGTCCTTTCCGGGAACCTGGGGCACACGCCCCGCTGGTGTCACCCACCCTTCAGCTGGAGTTGGTTTTAATTCCCAAAGGTACTGAGCAGCTGGAACCTGGGGGCCTGGGGCCTGGGGTGACGCCTAGAGGACAGTCCCTGCAGAGGCCACTCTTGATCACATGGGCTGTGATCTCCGTCAGGACGGACAGGGTGGCCCTGTCCCC
>NW_011388991.1:0-530 GCF_000754665.1 Bison bison bison
CAACTACTGAAGCCTTCACACCCTAGAGCCCAACTCTGCCACAAGAGGAGCCACAGCCGTGAGAAGCCCACGCACTACAACTTAAGAGCCGCCCTCAAGACAAAGCCCAGGTGCAGCAACAAAGATCCCAGCGAAAAACAATTAATTAAACTTGTTGAAAAAAGAAAGACATGGAGGCCCAAGAAGAGACTATGACCGTGCCCCAAATTTGAAGCAAATTTGAAGGAGAATTGGGCATGGCCTAATATCTCTCCTTGGGACTCCTTCACCCTGGGTTGCCCAAGATGGGGAGAGCATCCAATTCTCATTCTTGGGGTCATCCTCTTTCCACTTAAAAGGGCCAGCTGGGCTGACCTTAAAGCCCCCATCCCCCCAATAAGGGCTTGTGCAGTGTTGAAAGCCTGAATTCCGGCTCCATCCGCTCCCGCGTCCTCAGGGGCCATCTTGAGGGCCGCGCCATCTTGAGGACGCACGACGCAGGCTTGGCCCCGCCCCTCTCTCTCTAGGACTCAGAGCGTGAGCCAGCCCAC
>NW_011388992.1:0-745 GCF_000754665.1 Bison bison bison
ATTCTCGATATTATTCTGAGTACTTATTAGAAACATGATTCACAAATATTTTCTCAGATTCCATAGGTTACCTTTTCACTCTTTTAATTGTCTTTTGATGCAAAGTTTTTATTTTGATGTTATCCAATTTATCTATCTTTACTTTCTTCACCTGTGCTGTTGGTGTCATTTCCAATGAGTCTTATTAGTTTGTATTTTTATACTGGAATCAGATATAGAGAAAATAATAAATGGGAAATACTGAGTTTATTTATTTTTTATTTTTTTTTTTTACATATGAACTTTTTATTTTTTTTATTTTTTTCTTTCTTTTTTTTTTTTAGAAAGACAAACAACAAAAAAAGAGAGAAATTGAAAATCATAAACTAAATGAAATGGGATCCCTGAAATGAAGTAGAGAAAGTGAAACAGACTTGATAAAAGTAAAAGATCATCATATGTTCTAGTTTTTCTCATGGCTGCTAATGAGAAACACATCTGAAACTTTGGAGAAGAATAGCAATACCTGGGCATTTGTATTTTTCAAAAAATTCCAAGGTAATTCTGTTATGCTTCCGGATTTTAAAAAGTAATCACAAGTTTTTCTCTTAAATGGTAGTTTTAGTGATATAGAATTCTATTATTTTCTGTAGACCAATCATGATAAAATGATACTAAGCGAGTAATAGTTACATAATCACAATAGTAAAAGATGTTTATCAGTTTTAACAATCAATAGCCAGACAAAAAATAAAAGACAATTACA
>NW_011388993.1:0-660 GCF_000754665.1 Bison bison bison
TCAGGTTTAAAAACTGTGTTTACTATAAATTCATATTAACTTGTGAACTCATGAGAAATAATATTTTTAGGAAAGAATAAGTCTCTCTAGGTATTTAAAAATAATTTTCTTAAATTGTTTTTCTCTAAGTCTGAGGATGAAAAGGAACAATTAAAGAAATACATTGAATTAAAACAATCTCTGGAAAATAGCTTGGAACAAGAAAAGAAGAAAAACAGTGAGTTAGAAAAAGAGGTTACTAGGTAAGATTTTAATATTTCTGATAATCTCAACTATTAATAAAAGTATAATTTTATTTTCTTTAACATTTTAGACACAAATTCGTTTTTATGTGTATTTTCATAATTAAACACATTATCCTATTTCAAAGTTTAGTGTGGAAAGTCAGCACAATGTGAAATGTTTTTGAGTGCAGCAGTGCTGTACTTATCTGTAATGATTTCTAAAACAGTAAAAACCGTGCCTCTGCATATAGTAATGTCACTCTGTTCCTCATCATCTATGCTGAACTTTTACTTCTGCAAAGAATCTTTGTTCCTGTTGGTAATCCTGCTTTCTTTTAATTGTGTTCCTTCCCTTCATCACTCAAGTAATTTATTATCTAAAAACCTACCTGTGTTATTGTTGAACAACATTAAAAAGTATCTTGATTTGGCTTAT
>NW_011388994.1:0-617 GCF_000754665.1 Bison bison bison
ATAATAGTAATAAAAATATATCTAGGAATTTCACTGGAGCTTTTGCGGGCAGTGTCGGGTCAGTTCAGTTTCAGATAATTCCTTGTTCCAGCTTATACTTCTCAAGATCTATAGGCCCCTTCCAATGTAGTCAGTGTTAACTCCATGGTTTTAATCTGTTGCACCTGTCAGTTCCAAAGCAGTTCCCTCTGTTTATTTTGGCTTCTTCTTTTTGCAGGTCTCGTCAGTGTCTAATTTCCACCCTGACACAATGGGGCGAAGGTGGTCAGTTATTTAGGCTCACTTGTTCAGTCGTGCTATGGGGAGGGAGGAACACTGCAAACAAATATCACTGGCGTGTGTGGGGAGTGCTCACATCATCTTGGGTACACTGGGTTTGCCCCCTGTCAAGGCGTGTGTACTTTCCTAGTCTACACTGCTCTGGCTCCAGGTTCCTCTGCGGGGGAATTGTCTTAAGTGGGCCCTCGGTTGCATGCACTTCCCAGGTCTAAGCCACTCAGGTTCAGGTTCTTGGGTAATACACAAATGTACAGATTCGGTTGGGCCTGCGTTTTGTGCCCTTCCCAGGTCTGAGCAGTTCAGGTGACCAGGTGCTTGGCCAGCACACTCTCCCCAGG
>NW_011388995.1:0-700 GCF_000754665.1 Bison bison bison
TTTTTAGATCTCAAAGTCTTAACATTTTTGTCTTCCTAGTATTTTTATACTTTGGATTCTCATCTGTTTTCAGGGAAGAAAACATATTCAATCACTTTATACTTTCAATAGAAAAAATTGCAGACAGCTGGGCTTTCTTACCTTATGTGCACATTGACAAAATCATATTCTATTTTAGGGAAAAAGTAATTTTAGTGCCTGGTGTTCCTTGTTTCCCTTCTTGACTCCCAGCTGTCCATCCTTCCAGAAAATTATTTACCTTCAAAATCAGGCTAAAACCAAAAGACTGAACACTTGAAAGTTATATAAGAGGTTAAATTCCTTACATAATGATATTCAAGATGATTAAAGTAGAAGGGAGTGATATGATTCTACAGGTGGATAATAAGCAAATACAACAGTGTAAAAGGCTAGATTGTGGGGCAATGCAGGACCCGGGTAGGAGGGCATTGCATGGACAATGTGAACCTTGATGAGGGTGTGAATTAAGGAACTGACAGTACAAATGGAAAGGGGAAGTGGATATAGAGACCACTGCACAGGTAGTTTGGTAAATGATTGGCTGTAAGAAAATGAAGACAAGTCAGTTTTGAAACCGAGGTGTTGGGAAGAATGGAAAGACTATTATGTGAAGGAAAAATGAGAGGAACAAAATTGTATTTTAAGAAGATAATGATTTGATTCTAAAGCATGCTCAGAT
>NW_011388996.1:0-556 GCF_000754665.1 Bison bison bison
AGATATAATGGTCATCTGAGTTAAATTCACCCATTCCACTCCATTTTAGTTTGCTGATTCCTAGAATGTTGACTTTTACTCTTGCCATCTCCTGTTTGACCACTTCCAATTTGCCTTGATTCATGGACCTAATGTTCCAGGTTCCTGTGCAATATTGCTCTTTACAGCATTGGACCTTGCTTCTGTCACCAGTCCCATCCACAACTGAGTGTTGTTTTTGCTATGGCTCCATCCCTTCATTCTTTCTGGAGTTATTTCTCCACTGATCTCGTAGCATATTGGGCGCTACTGACCTGGGGAGTTCCTCTTTCACTATTCTGTCATTTTTCCTTTTCATACTGTTCGTGGGGTTCTCAACGCAAGAACCATGAACTTCCAGATGTTCAAGTTTGTTTTAGAAAAGGCAGAGGAACCAGAGATCAAATTGCCAACATCTGCTGGATCATTGAAAAAGCAAGAGAGTTCCAGAAAAACATCTATTTCTGCTTTATCGACTATGCCAAAGCCTTTGACTGGGTGGATCACAATAAACTGTGGAAAATTCTGAAAGAGATGG
>NW_011388997.1:0-531 GCF_000754665.1 Bison bison bison
TGTCTTGTCCCTTTTCAGCATGAGCAGTTTAATTTTCCTTATTTTAGTTTCCCTTACAATGTGCTCCCCATGAGATACCCCTGGGTATCTTCACCCTCCCTCCAAGTGCTGATTCCAAAGTCCTGGCCATAGTCAGACCTGCGCAGAGAACTTCCTCAAGAGGAACTTGTGGAAAGAGCACCTGAAGGACAAGTAAAAAGTATGAGCGACTGCTTATCCTCTAGGAGCTTTTTACCCATACATATGTCCTCAGGGGGAATTCTCTGTGATCAATAGGACCACTCGGGATGAGGATTAAAACAACAAACCCTGTTTAGAGATGGTTTAAATCGCTCTGCTGATGTCAGCACTCTGCTGGCAAGTGGAGCTGAACTTCATCTCTCACCATCCCTTTCTCGAGGGCTCTGAAGGAGCAGAGATTTGATCTCCAATTGGCAGAGGGCCGATTTCTGTGTCTTGTGGTGCACAGGACCTGCTCGAATACTTGGTAGGAGGCAAGGACTCAGATCCTGCAGAGTTTTACTTATGGAA
>NW_011388998.1:0-683 GCF_000754665.1 Bison bison bison
AGCTAACAGAGATAGAAAGTTAGGGGAGAGACCTAGCTTTAGAGGCTTCAAAGGTCATAAAACAAAACAGATGTTTTTGTACCCAAGATTTCAGAAAACATCTTGTTAATCATTCTATTGTATTTCCATGAGTAGAAACAAGTTTACTGCAAAAGGAGAAATTACCCTGCATACAGATGATTCTGGGACACACAGGTTTATTTTCTGAATCCTGACTTCCCCTTAACACAGTAACCAATGTTGTGCTTAGTCACTCAGTCTGACTCTGTGTGATCCCATGGACCTGCCACGCTCCTCTGTCCATGGAATTCTCCAGGCGAGAATACTGGAGTGGGTAGCTGTTCCCTCCTCCAGGGGATCTTCCCAACCCAGGGGTCCAACCCAGGTCCCCTGCATCACAGGTGGATTCTTTACCATCAGAGCCACCAGGGAAGGGAGCTTTAATTTCTCAAGCCCCTATGGAAATGGCTTGATGGGTTGGAACACTCTACCTCCAAGTTAAAAGATTCAAGGTAGAATCAATTTGGGGGAAAAAATAGAGTTAGATTAGAATTAGAACGTTTCATGAGAGAAGAGTCTAGGGATTTTATTATTTACTTTCCCAGATGACTCAGTTGTAGAGAATCTGCCTGCCAAGGCAGGAGACATGTGTTTAATCCCTGGGTCAGGAATATCCCCTGGAG
>NW_011388999.1:0-814 GCF_000754665.1 Bison bison bison
TTGGAAAATTCAGCAGTGCCCACAGGACAGCAAAAGGTCAGTTTTCATTCCAATCCCAAAAAAGGCAATGCCAAAGAATGTTCAAACTACCACAAAACTGCATTCATCTCACACACTAACAAAGTAATGCTCAAAATTCTCCAATCCAGGCTTCGACAGTACATGAACCATGAACTTCCCGATGTTCAAGCTTGATTTAGAAAAGGCAGAGGAACCAGAGATCAACATGCGTATACCCACTGGATCATCAAAAAAGCAAGATATCCAGAAAAATATCTAGTTCTGCTTTATTGACTATGCCAAAACCTTTGACTGTGTGGATCACAAAAAACTGTGGAAAATTCTTTAAGAGATGGGAATACTACACTACTTGACCTGCCTCCTGAGAAATTTGTATGCAAGTTAAGAAGCAACAGTTAGAACTGGACATGGAACAAAAGACTGGTTCCAAATTGGTAAAGGAAGGAGTATGTCAAGGATGTAAATTGTCACCCTACTTATTTAACTTATATACAGTATACATCATGCAAAATGCCAGGATGGATAAAGGACAAGCTGGAATCAAGATTGTTAGGAAAAATGTCAATAACCTCAGATATGCAGATGATACCACCCTTATGGCAGAAAGTGAAGAAGAACTAAACAGCCTCATTAGGAAAGTGAAGGAGGAGAAAGTGAAGAAGAACTAAACAGCGTCATTAGCAAAGTGAAGGAGGAGAGTGAAAAAGTTGGCTTAAAATTCAAAATTCAGAAAACTAAGATCATGACATCCAGTCCCATCACTTCATGGCAAATAGATGGGGAAACAATGGAA
>NW_011389000.1:0-531 GCF_000754665.1 Bison bison bison
ACCTCTCCGCTGGGAACTGCTGTTAGGCATGTAATCTGAGGGTTTTATTTATTTATTTATTTATTTTCCCACCCAGTTATGTTGCCCTCTGAGATTCCAAAACTCCCCACAGACCTGCCAGTGAGAGGGTTTCCTGGTATTTGGAAACTTCTCCTCTTTTATGACTCCCTCTCTGGAACTGATCTCCATTCCTAATTCTTTTGTCTCTCTTTTTATCTTCTATGTTTTGTCCTACCTCCTTTCAAAGACAATGGGCTGCCTTTCTGGGTGCCTGGTGTCCTCTGCCAGTGTTCAGAAGTTGTTTTGTGGGATTTGCTCAGCATTCAAATTTTCTTCAGAGAAGGCAATGGCACCCCACTCCAGTGTTCTTGCCTGTAAAATCCCATGGATGAACGAGCCTGGTTGGCTGCAGTCCATTGAGTCGCTAAGAGCTAGGACATGACTGAGTGACTTCCCTTTCACTTTTCACTTTCACGCATTGGAGAAGGAAATGGCAACCCACTCCAGTGTTCTTGCCTGGAGAATCCCAGG
>NW_011389001.1:0-617 GCF_000754665.1 Bison bison bison
CAGTAAAAACCCCTCCCTTCCCTCTGACCCACCTTGTCCTTTCTGTCCTGACTCTAATTTCAGGAAACCGACTGACCCATTCTACTGTTTTTTCCTAAAACAGCCCTAACAGAGACTTGGAGATGGCAATCAAGGTAATTTCCCTCTTTCCCACAACGGTCTTTTAGGGGGACTTCCCCGGTGGTCCAGGGGTTAGGACTCCATGCTTCCACTGCAGGGGTCATAGTTTCAGCCCTTGGTTGGGGAACTAAGATCCCACATGCCATGTGGTGTGGCAAAAAAAAAAAAAATTATCTTTTAGATTTTTGTGCAATACTTGCTGAGTCCCCTCTATCAGCTTCAGAATATTAATCCTCAAAGTTTGGGGAATCCCTCTTCCCCACTTCTGACAATTTATGCAGAGGCTGACAGGATGTCCCATGGGGCCCTCAGGATGCCCCATTACTGAGTAGGAGGAAAGAGGTTAGTGGAAAAAGGGAAGGCTTGTCAGTAGGATCAGAGGTCCCAATTCACCCTCTGAATTGCTTCCCCCATTTGGGCAAGAGTGAGGCAACCCACTCCAATGTTCTTGCCTGGAGAATCCCATGGACAGAGGAGCCTGGCAGGCTACAGTACAT
>NW_011389002.1:0-715 GCF_000754665.1 Bison bison bison
ACATTATTCTCAGTGGTGAAAAACTGAAAGAATTCCCCCTAACACTAGGATAAGGGTGTCCAACAAGATAAGGGTGTTCACTTTCACTACTATTATTCAACATAGTTCTGGAGGTCCTAGCTGCAGCAATCAGAGAAGAAAAAGAAATAAAAGGAATTCAGATCAGGAAAGAAGTAAAGCTCTCACTGTAGATGACATGATACTGTACATAGAAAACCATAAAGATAGCATTAGAAAATTACTAGAGCTAATCAGCGAATTTAGCAAAGTTGCAGAATACAAAATCAATATATATAAATCACTTACATTTCTATATAGTACAAAGTACAAAGTGAAGTCGCTCAGTTGTGTCTGACTCTTTGCAACCCCATGGACTGTAGCCTACCAGGATCCTCCTTCCATGGAATTGTCCAGGCAAAAGTACTGGAGTGGGTTGCCATTTCCTTCTCCAAGCATTTCTATATACTAACAATGAAAAATCAGAAAGAGAAACTAAGGAATCAATCACATTCACCACTGCAACAAAAATAATTAAATATCTAGAAATAAACTTATCATCTAAGGAGACAAAAGAACTGTACACAGAAAATTATAAGACACTAATGAAAGAAATCAAAGACAATATAAACAGATGAAGAGATCTTCCATGTTCCTGGGTAGAAAGAATCAACATTGTGAAAATGACTATACTACCAAATGTAATCTACAGATTCAA
>NW_011389003.1:0-615 GCF_000754665.1 Bison bison bison
TATGTGATATATCTTTTGCCATTCTTTTGCTTTCAAAATCTTTGGGCATTATATGTCAAGTTTGGAATAAATCCTCAGATATCCACACTCTCAAGTGTTCATTGACCTCCTATTTCACTGAGAAAATAGAAGCAATAAGAAAATTTTCACAAGCTTCTACACTTAACAGTTTTTAAGGTAATTCACAGATTTCCATTTCTTTCAGTTGGTTACTGGAAATTTATTTCCTGCCTTTGATTGTATCATGTTTTCTCAATTCTTTATGCATCTTATAGATTTGCTTTGTTATGTGAGCTTTTGAAGCAGCAGATACCTCTCCCAGTACTTATGGTCTGGTCTTGACTAGAGGACACCTTCCTCAGTCAGCAATGCTAAATATGAGGCAAGATAGAGACCAGTCCCTTTGGGAGTGTACTCTTGAGGAAATTTGGACAAGGACCCGTAGGTTTCCTGTCTTTTCATTTGGAAGAAACACCTCAGTTCTAGCCTTTCTCCACCTTGCAGATCAATACTAGCTGTAATGCCACACCATTCTTTTTTCCTTTGGTGCTAGCTGTTCCAGTGACCAAGCCCTGCCAGTCATTCAGTGCTAAGTATGACCAGAAGCAAGTAGAA
>NW_011389004.1:0-863 GCF_000754665.1 Bison bison bison
AATACTGGAGTGGGTGGCCTTTTCCTTCTCCAGGGGACCTTTCCAACCCAGGGATCAAACCCAGGTCTCCAGCACTGCAGGTGGATTCTTTACCAGCTGCGCCACAAGGGAAGCCCTGATGTATGCAAAGAGCTAAAGAAAACAATGTCTAAAATCTAAAGGAAAGATTCCACTCCAATAAGAGCTTGCAAGTCATCATTCCCACCCTTAGAAGAAAAAATATGAACAGATTAAAAATCAATGACCATTCTTGGCCACATCACAGAATTGAGGTCATGGGACAAACTGTAATCCCTGAACTGGAGAAAGAGCTGATTCTCGAGATTACAGATTATAGTGAACACAGATCAGCACACCTGAAGCAGAAAATGCTGAAATCTAAAACCTGGAACTTCAAAGGTAGCTTCAATGAATTGCTGGTGACTGAGTGTGGACTAACTTGAGAATTAAAAATTCCCAGGAACCTAATCGAAGCAACCCCCACCCCCACAATCATGGTGTTTACTCCTAGGATCCTCAACAGGTTTTCTTGGTAAAGATCAGAGAAATATTGCCTCCTGTTTGACCAAGAAAGAGGGGAGAAGTAACCATCTGGAAACAAGCCAAGAGCATTCTTCGTACAATGGCTACCCAGCAAGGGAGAAGACTTCACCAGAGCCTTCTTGGACTTGGGGTAAGGGAAATTACCAAACTTCAAACCCCCTAGACATTCACCTTCACAGAAGAGAAGAAAAAAGCTAGAGGACTACTTGTGAAGATCATAGTCCAGGGGGTCAGGGACACTAAACAACTGAGCCCAAACGATGAGATTATAGAACGTGTCTCCTCAACCCAGACCTGACCAAACATCAACAAGGTCTCCT
>NW_011389005.1:0-567 GCF_000754665.1 Bison bison bison
AGGTCTGACTCTTTGCAACCCCACGGATGGTAGCCCACCAGGCTCCTCTGTCCATGGGATTCTCCAGGCAAGAATAATGGAGTGGGCAGTCATTCCATTCTCCAAGGGATCTTCCAGGCCCAGGAGTCAAATCCAGATCTGCAATGCAGGTGGAGTCTTTATCATCTGAGCCATCACGGAAGCCCAGGTATATGCATACACACAAGCATATATGTATGTAGTAAGTGTATCAAAATGTTTTAGAATATTGTATTTTCTTTTTTTATTCAAGTATAGATGATTTGGAAATACTATATTTTCATAATTTTGGTTTCCTTTGGAAAAGGAAGAAAATTATATTAAAAAAGGATAAGAGAATGAAAGAGGGAGAAAGAGAGGAAAGAGAAAGATCAGTAATTTACATAATCAAAAAAGGAGAAAGCACACACACACAAATTTAAGTGTTGAAATGAGTGAAAGACCACAATAGAGAGAAATTTTAAAAGGGAGAGGATATATGCATATGTAGGCTAATTCATTACCTGTACAGTAGAAACTAACACAGCCTTGTAAAACAACTATACTCCA
>NW_011389006.1:0-512 GCF_000754665.1 Bison bison bison
CACAGACATAAAAGGAGAAATTGACAGTAATACAATAATAGTAGGAAATTTTAACACCCTACTCACACCAATGGACAGATCATCAAAATATAAAATTAATAAGGAAATACAAGTCTTAAATAATACATTACATGAGATGGGTCTCATTGATATCTTCAGGACATTGCATCCAAATGCAGAAGAATATACCTTCTTCTCAAGTGCACGTGGAACATTCTCCAGGGTAGACCACACCTGGGTCATAAATCAAATCTCAGTAAACTTTAGAAAATTCAAATTGTAGCAGGTATCTTTTCTGGCCACTAGGCTATGAGACTAGATATCAGTTACAAGAAGAAAAAAAAAAGTAAGAAACACAAACACATGGAGACTAAACAACACGTTTCTAAATAACCAACAGGTTACTGCAGAAATCAAAAGGGAAATCAAAACTTTCTAGAAACAAATGACAATGAAAACATGACAACTCAAAACCTATGGGATGCAGCAAAAGCAGTTCTAAGAGGGAGGTT
>NW_011389007.1:0-585 GCF_000754665.1 Bison bison bison
GACCCAGTGGTTAAGATTCTGCCTTCAAATGTAAGGGATGTAGGCTCAGTCCTTGGTTGGGGAACCAAGATCCCACATGCCATGGGACAACTAAACTCACATGCTGCAACTACTGAGCCAGCATGTCTCAACTAGGGCACCTGTGTGATATAACAAAAGATCCTGCATGCTGCAACTAGATCCAATCCAGCCAAAAATCAACTAATTATAAACTTAAAAAAGGACCAGTCAGTGATAAAGACTCAAATAAATGAAAAGAAAAACATATAAGAAAAACATATAAGAAGGAGTTAATAGCAAATTAGGTGATGCTTCTATGGAAGATAGAATTATGGATATCACCCAATCAAAAAAAAAGAAACAAAAGAAAAACAGATATTTACTAAATTAGAATAGTTTAAGGGACCTCCCAGGCAACATCAAGCATAACAACATTTTCATTATAAAGGTCCCAGAAGGAGAAAACAGAAAGTGGTCAAAAATGTATTTGATGAAATTATGGCTGAAAATTTCCCAAAGCTAAAGAAAGAAACAGATTTCCAGGAACAGGAAGCACAGAGATTCCCAAAGGAGATGAACCCAAAG
>NW_011389008.1:0-860 GCF_000754665.1 Bison bison bison
TCCCACGGCCCAGTGGAAGAATCAACTGCTCCAGTTTAAAGCCTTTTCCAGCTGATCTTGTTGTCTGTTTCCTTTGTGGCCTGCACACCTGTGTCAGCCTCAGAGTACTCCCTGACCTGGGCACTCATAGGGTCAAGTTCAGTGGAGACTTATTGTTCCTCAGGGATTATTTAGTTTTGTGTTCTTGCTTTTGTTAGTAGTTGTCTTTATTCCTTGTGTAAGTTTTCCATGGTTTGTTCTGGGTACAGGAAACAGCTGCCCATGTGTGACTGTGGTCTCAACTACTCCCAGTTTGGTACTAAATCTGTAAAGATTTCAGGAAAATTGACAGTATTACAGTATGCCCTCCTCGTGTATACACCTAAGATACTGTTTGAGACTTCTTTTCCGAAGGGTCTCAGGAAATTCTTGTTTCCTCCAGGTAGACTGGAAACATTTTTCTAAGGTTTCTTTGTAGGTACGTTTTTTATATGGTTGCTTTTGTTTATGGTGTATTTTCGATTACATGATCTAAGCAACTGTTGATTCTTCCAGACCAGTCTCTTGATTTTGCTGTCTTGATCTTTTTTATGCCAGATTTCTGAAGTTCGTTATATGTGTCAATATATTCTGTGCCTGTTTCTAAGAATTTTAGTTCAAGGATCAAATACTTAGTGTAATATTTTGCTTCTTACTATTGCTGATTTTATTAATTTTGCTTTGGTGCATATAACTCTGTACTGGCTCTGTGTTCTTATCCATATTTTTTTCTAGTTTTTAAATTAGTAGACTTAAAAATTGTTTTAAATGACAGATAATTGCTTTATAATGTTTTGTTAGTTTCTGCTATACAACAGAATGAATCAGCTATAAGTGTACAT
>NW_011389009.1:0-641 GCF_000754665.1 Bison bison bison
AGACAAGGCAGTAGGCATCTCTTCCCCACCTACCTCTCCAGCCTCAAGTCCTCATGTTCACACACTCCCCAACACTCAGGTTGTGTGTAGATTCTCCTAAAGTACCACATCCTCCCTGCTTCCCATGTGCACACACGGCCCTCTCTACTTCAGAGACCCTTCCCCTCTGTCATCTTCTGGTTAAAGCCTCCTCATTTTCTGAGTTAATTCTAATGTGTCTGCTTCCCAATTCCTCCTAATGTTGTATACCCTTAAGATAGCATTTATTGTACACGTGTGTACAAGTATCCATCAACAGGTGAATAGATAAATAAAATGTTACTCACTCACTCTCCCAGCCAGCAGTCCCTCAGCACCCTCTCTGTGCCCTGCAGAATGCCATTTTCTGAGGAACAGAGCTAAAAAGAAGATTCTCCCTGATCCATACAATGTAATATTATTCAGCCTTAAAAAGGAAGGAATTTCTGACCCATGGATAACCCTTGAGTACATCATACTAAATGAAATATGCCAGACACACAAGAAAAAAATACTATATAATTCTACTTTTACGGGGTTCCTAGAGTAGTCAAATTCCTAAACACAGAAAGTAGAATGATGGTCACCAAGGACAGAGGGATGGGAAGTAGGGAGTTATTGTT
>NW_011389010.1:0-587 GCF_000754665.1 Bison bison bison
TATCCTGTGATAAAGCAAACTGGAAAAGAATATGAAAAAGAATGTATTTATACGTATATGTGTGTATATGAATGTATAGGATGTATATCTAAGAATGTACATATAATGTATATATATGAGTCACTTTGCTGTACAGCAGAAATTAATACAGCATACTAAATCAACTACACTTCAGAAAAATAAAAAAATCTTAAATACATTAAAAAGAAAAGAATTCTGTCCTAAACCACTTCTACTCCACATGTACAAAGTACTTATGAAACTTGTTCACACATTGCATATATAATGCTGGACACTGCATAAGATGCCAGAAATATCAAACATATCAAAGTCCAGCAAGTTGTCTGATAATAAAGAATGTACTCTCTTGCTTTTTCAATGATCCAATGGATGTTGGCAATTTGATCTCTGGTTCCTCTGCCTTTTCTAAATCCAGCTTCAACATCTGGAATTTGACAGTTCACGTACTGTTGAAGTCTGGCTTAGAGAATTTTGAGCTATTACTTTGCTAGCGTGTGAGATAAGAGGGACAGCATTTAAATTGAAGTTATGTACTAGACATTCAGTTCACTTCAGTCGCTCACTCG
>NW_011389011.1:0-659 GCF_000754665.1 Bison bison bison
AATGTGTAAATTGGCTTAGTTTTCTATTTGGGGGTATCATTAAAATATAAATGGAGCAATTTTTTTTTTTAATCGGGGATCCTTTAGAGTTGATCTTAAAATCAGGCTGTTAAAAATGAGTTAGTCTTCACCAAAAGAAAAAAGTAAAACAAAAAAAAATTGAGTAGCCATGATGGAAAACAGTATAGAGGCTTCTCAAAAAACTGAAAATAGAACAACCATAGGACAAAGCAGTTCCACTCCTGAGTGTGTGTGTGTGTGTGTGTATACACACACAAAAAAAACTCAAAACACTAATTTGAAAACATACATGAACCCAATGTTACAATTGCCA
This sequence comes from Bison bison bison, assembly GCF_000754665.1. Classification (NCBI taxonomy): domain Eukaryota; kingdom Metazoa; phylum Chordata; class Mammalia; order Artiodactyla; family Bovidae; genus Bison; species Bison bison. Next base: position 335 of record NW_011389011.1, read on the forward strand.
AAATATGGAAACAACCTAAGTTTTCATCAACAGATGAATGGATAAAGAAGTTGTGGTATAATCTTTATATCACACAAAATGGAATACTATCCAGCCATTAAAAAGAGCAAAATTCTTCCATCTGCAGCAACATGGATAGACTTGGAGGGCACTGTGCTAAGTGAGACAAGTCAGAGAAAGAAAAAGACTGTATGATACGACTTATATGTGGAATCTAAGCAATACAACAAACTAGTGAATACAACAATATTTTTAAAAAGGTGAATGTAAAGTAACTTTCAAACATTTTATAAAAAAAAATAATTTGCATCCACCACAGGTGTAC
>NW_011389012.1:0-655 GCF_000754665.1 Bison bison bison
ATCCTTGAATCCTGAAACCATGCTAAACTCATTAATTAATTGCAATAGCTATTTTGTAGATCTCATTGAGCTTCCTACACAGACAATCATTTTGTCTGTAAATAAATACACATTTATTTCTTCCTTTCCAATTAATGCATTTTAACTGGTTTCTGTTAAAATGAAATTGCCAACCCTTTGGCACCTGGTGTGAAGAGCCAATGACCCTGAATATGGGAGAGATTGAAGGCAGGAGGAGAAGGGAATGACAGAAGATGAGATGGTTGGATGGCATCACGTCTCAATGGACATGAGTTTAAGCAAGTTCTGGGAGATGATGAAGGACAGGGAAGCCTGGCGAGAAGCACTCCGTGGGGTCGTGAAGTGTTAGACTTGACTGAGTGACTGAACAACAACACGCTGATTTCTGTTACAATGGATTGGAGTTTCCTGCTTCTTTGCCTCCTGGTAATTTTACATTGGATGTCAAACATTATCAAATTTCCCTTGCATGCTTGATATTTTTCTATTCCTAAACTTATTCTTGAGCTTTATTCTGGAATCCTGTTAAGATGCTTGGAAACAGTTTGATCCTTTTGGGTCTTACTTTTTAAGATTGGCTCTGTAGGACCAGATCTTAGTGTAGGATGAACTTAATTAACTGAAATCGTCCATG
>NW_011389013.1:0-754 GCF_000754665.1 Bison bison bison
GTTAGGAATGGTAAGATGGTCCATAAAGTAACCAAAGCCAGTGGTGACAATAAGAAAGTGATGCCAACTTCTTACTGTAGACTTCAAAACATGGAGATGACAGGAATCATGCAGATCTTAAAAATACATGAAAGAGGGTACTTCAGTTGACATTTGTCTTATCCTGAAATAGCTATCTTACCAATATGACTTGTATGAACCAGTAGACTATCTATATCAAGCATAAAAATTAACTACATACTAGATGATTTAGGCTTTTATTTTCCCTTTAGGGCAATTGCATTTTTAATAAAAGGGATTCTAGGAAATTCTCTGAACACAATCCAAGTGGCCTACAGGTCTAAATCTAAATTAAACAATAAATACAGATAAATTCCCAATAATTTCATAATGTTCCTTAATGTCATAAAAACATTTTTATATTTTAAAACAATAATTCTTTTTTTTCCATTTATTATAAGATTTAACATAATTTGGAAAATCTATTTTTATAAAATTTTCCCAACATATTTATTTTTATCCATTTAAAATCTTTGACCTCATAATTTCACCATCTTATTGCTTAATAGAAGTATTATGAATCTCAAGCCTTCTTATTTTAAGAAATATCTTAAAATTTTAAAAATAGAGATCAAAGTTCTAACTACAGAAGCCTAGCTAATCCCTGAGAAACTCTACAATTTCAATAGCAAAAAATTACTCTAGCTTCACAGTCTTTTTCATCAGTCCACCTCTAACTGACAGGAAGACAAAA
>NW_011389014.1:0-561 GCF_000754665.1 Bison bison bison
ACTTTCATGCCTTGGAGAAGGAAATGGCAACCCACTCCAGTGTTTTTGCCTGGAGAATCCCAGGGACAGGGGAGCCTGGTGGGCTCTATGGGGGTGCACAGAGTTGGACACGACTGAAGCAACTTAGCAGCAGCAGCAGCAGCAAAGTGCTATTAATCTCATCTGTCCAGTATTTGGTACTGTGTGATCAGTCATCCCCATTACCCTAGGATGGGAATTTCTCCCTCACTAATGGGATAAATAGGAGGCTATTTAAACAATATCTTATGGGGTTATTGTGAGGAATAAATGGAACTAAGTGAAATGCAAGAATTTGTGCCCTCAAGGCATTCAAAGCATAGTGGAAAAGAGATATCACATAGCACTGTAATCCTTGATTTACTTGTGGAAGTTGAAAGTGTAGAGATAAACCGAGGGTTTTCTGTGAACCAAAGAAAGGCATGCAATTTAGTAAACTTTATCATTTCATTTGTAAAATGGAGATAATAATATACCTACCTCATAAGGTTGTTTTGAGGATTTACATAAACAATGCATAAATCCCTTATTCCCATTTCTGGC
>NW_011389015.1:0-591 GCF_000754665.1 Bison bison bison
TTCCATTGTATATATGGACCACAAAATTAATGTTCTTATTCTAAAAGGCAATAATCACATGGTTCTGCCAAGATTATACCCTAGAATATCATGGAAGTCTACACTAGAAGTTAGGAGGACTAGTCTAAGGAGGACTGGTCTAAGATTACTCCTGATGAGAAAAATTTAAGGACAGAAACTTAAATCGGTTCTATCCAGTTCAGTTTAATCTGGATAGCCTATCAGAACAATCTGCTTCCCCAATCTCTGCTACTAAAAGCAGCTGAGTGAATTACTTAACCTTCTCTGTGCTTCAGTTTACTCATCTATAAAATAACTTCTCCTGTGAAGTTAACTTTGGTCAAGAACATGTAACTATGGTAAAAAAAAAAAATTTTTTTTTAATCATGCTCAATTTCTTTACAAAGTATCTTGGAGTTCTTCCAATCTCACCTTAAATGTCAAGGATATGCACCAGTTATTGTAACAGATATTGCCAGCTACATTCATTTCTAATGATGGGGTCTTACTTACCACTCTAATGTTATGCTTTTTGAAAAGAATTTTTTTCAGAACTGTGAGCCTCCTTAGATATGGGCATAAAGACATTCT
>NW_011389016.1:0-542 GCF_000754665.1 Bison bison bison
AGCCAGTCAGCAGACCTGTGTTCTTCAAATGTAGGAGGCACACATTAAACTCTGCAGATGATTCCATCAAAGTCCTGTCCTTTGATTTGAGATAAGGAGCTGATGGGCTTCCCCGGTGGCTCAGATAGTAAAGAATCTGCCTGTATTGCAGGAGATCCCCTGGAGAAGGAATGGCAACCCACTCCAGTATTCTTGCATGGAGAATTCCATGGACAGAGGAGCCTGGGCTACAAACCTAGACCAGGTATTAAAATCAGAGACACTACTTTGCCAACAAAGGTCTGTATAGTCAAAGTTATGGTGTTTCCTATAGTCATGTACAGATGTAAGAGTTGGACCATAAAGAAGGCTAAGCACTGAAGAATTGATGCTTTAGAAATGTGGTGCTAGAGAAAAATCTTCAGTGTCCCTTGCATAGCAAGGAAATCAAACCAGTCAATCCTAAAGGAAATCAGTCCTGAATATTTATTAGAAGGACTGATATTGAAGCTGAAGCTCCAATACTTTGGCCACGTGATGCGAAGAACTGACTCATTTGAAAA
>NW_011389017.1:0-549 GCF_000754665.1 Bison bison bison
CCAGCTGAGCCACAAGGGAAGCCCTATTGAAGTATAACTGACATGTAAAAAGCTGGATATATTTAATATATACTACTTGATGAGTTAGGACGTAAGTATAGAACTGCGAGGACTTCCCAAGTGGCTCAGACAGTGAAGAATCTGCCTGCAATGCAGGAGATCTGGGTTTGATCCCAGGATCTGGAAGATGCCCTGGAGAATGAAATGGCTACCCACTCCTGTATTCTTGCCTGGATAGTTCCATGGTCATAGGAGCCTGGCAGGCTGCAGTCCACAAGGTTGCAAAAAAGTCAGACACGATTGAGCAACTAACATACACATACTCCTGTGAAGCCATCACCACCACGAAAGCCATAAACATAGCCTCTCAAAGTTTTCTCCCACTCCATTACTATAATTATAGTTTTTTTGTGGTAGGAACATTTGACATAAAATCTACCCTTTTAGGGTTTCCTAGGTGGTAGAGTGGTAAAGAATCCACCTGCCAATTTAGCAGATGCAAGAGATGTGTGTTCAATCCCTGGGTCAGGAAGATCCCCTGGAATAGGA
>NW_011389018.1:0-689 GCF_000754665.1 Bison bison bison
ACTTTCAGTTTCACTTTTCATATAAAACCATCAGTGATGGAAATAAGGCATTAGAATTCTCTACACACCTCTGTACCAAGACTGGCTTTTGCTTCATCTGGTCCAAAGACTCTACTGAGTCTTTGAAAGCAGCATTTCTCAGGTTTGGCCTCCAGCAGAGAGGCCCAGGGGGTAGAAGGAAAGCTGAGGGCCAGTGCAATGGCCTCTGACGCCGTGTCTCTATGCTTTGTAGTGGCCATGTACAAGGAGCCGTCTCTGCATGACCTCACGGAGTTCTCCCGATCTGGAAGTGGGACCCCGACCAAGAGCAGAAGTGTCTCCGGCGTGCTGAACGGAGGCAAGTCTATGAGCCACAACGAATCAACGTAGCCAGTGAGGGCAAAACAAGGGCTCTGTAACAGAACCTTACCTCCAGGTGCTGTTGAATTCTAGCAGTCCTTCACCCGAAAGTTGAGATTTGTCAATGACGTTACCAAACAAACAAGGCAGAGTTCACTATTCTAATCTGCCATCAAACCTTCTCATCCATCCAAAAGCCCCATAATTTAGATCAAGCTTGTGCAAAAAAACAGTGCCGAGCCTGATCAGTGAACTAAATCTGGGAGAAGGACTGCCCAATTTTCTCATGATCTCACCTCTGCTTAGGGGAAGACAAACCAAAAACATTTCACAGCACTAATGCTGATTAA
>NW_011389019.1:0-750 GCF_000754665.1 Bison bison bison
AAGATCATGGCATGTGTTCCCATCAGTTCATGGCAAATAGATGGGGAAACAGTGGAAATAGTGGCAGACTTTATTGTTTGGGGGCTCCAATATCACTGCAGATTGTGACCACAGCCATGAAATCAAAAGGCACTTACTCCTTGGACGGAACATTATGACCAACCTAGACAGCATACTAAAAAGCAGAGACATTACTTTGCCAACAAAGATCCATCTAGTCAAGGCTACGGTTTTTTCCAGTAGCCATATATGGATGTGAGAGTTGGACTATAAAGAAAGCTGAGTACCGAATAACTGATGCTTTTGAACTATGGTGTTGGAGAAGACTCTTGTCTTCCCTGGTGGCTCAGACATTAAAGCATCTGCCTGCAATGTGAGAGACCCAGGTTCAGTCTCTGGGTTGGGAAGATCCCCTGGAAAAGGAAATGGCAACCTACTTCCATACTCTGCCTGGAAAATCCCATACAAGGTTCCTCTGGTAGGTTACAGTCGATGTGGTCCCAAAGAGTCAGACATGACTGAGCAGCTTAACTTTCTTTCTTTCTTGAGAGTGCTTTGGACTGTAAGGAGAGCCAACCAGTCCATCCTGATGGAGATCAGTCCTGAGTGTATTGGAAGGACTGATGTTGAAGCTGGACCTCCAATGCTTTGGCTACCTCATGGGAAGAGCTGACTCATTTCAAAAAACCCTGATGCTGGGAAAGATTGAAGGCAGGAGGAGAAGGGGATGACAGAGGATGAGATGGTTGA
>NW_011389020.1:0-660 GCF_000754665.1 Bison bison bison
AAATATTATTATTATATATATATTATGTCATTTTTAAAATTTCAGAATTTTAAAATATTTTTAAAAATACACACACACACTTACTGGAATATGTCAAGGAACAGCTGCATACAGTGGACCAATGTATACTGCCTGGCTTAAGTTTTCAGTTTCCAATCTCTGAGTGCTGATTATGCCCCCTTGTGGATCTCCTGTTGACTTCTTCCAGAGCTGCTGACTTCAGCCACATAACAGAATTAACCCGACCGGCTCAGGATGATAGAATCTTCGTCTGAGTCTGGAACCTGAGTCTGGAAACCCACATTTTATCTTTTTTTTTTTCTGAAAATTGTAACTTCATCTACTTTATTTCTGTGTAAATACTTTTGGTCTCATCTAGATTGTCTTACAAGGACATGCAACAAGAGTAACTGCTAAATCTCAACAGAGTGGAGAGAAGGCCTTTCGATGTGGCTATGATGGATGTGGAAAATTGTATACAACAGCTCACCATCTGAAGGTATGTACGAAGGAAGGCTGTGTCTAGATATGAGGATACCTAGGACATTAAACGCCAACTTGATGTACTTGTAGCATTCAGACACCATTGTTCTCCCCCACCTATCAAGATACAAATGCTCACACTCATATACACACAAAAACCTATGCAGATTTTAGAAA
>NW_011389021.1:0-574 GCF_000754665.1 Bison bison bison
CACACACACAGACACACACACACAGACACACACACAGACACACACTCACACACAGACTCACACACACAGACACACACACAGACTCACACACACTCACACATGCACCCACATACACAGACTCACACAGACTCACACACACTCACACACACTCACACACGCACCCACATACACAGACTCACACACAGACTCACACACACCCACATACACAGACTCACATACCCACAGACTCACACACACAGACTCACACTCACAGACACAGACTCACATACACAATCACACACACACACTCACACACACAGAGTCACACAGACTCACACACACAGACACACGCAGACACACACACAGACTCACACATGCACCCAATACACAGACACACACAGACGCACACACACAGTCACACACACACACTCATACACACACAGACTCACACATACACTCACACATGCACCCACATACACAGACTCACACACACAGACGCACACATAGTCACACACACAAGCAGACTCACACACACAGACTCACACAGACACACACACACACAGTTACACACACACAGAGTCACACACACACACAG
>NW_011389022.1:0-668 GCF_000754665.1 Bison bison bison
CTAAATAATAAGTTCATCTTATATCTACACCAGATTTTCTTTTTCCAGTCTTTCCTCAATGGATGTTTAGATAGCTTTTCTATGTTGTTATGGACTGAAGTTTGGTTTCCTCACAAATTTATGTGTTGAAAGTCTATCCCCCAAAGTGATGGTATTAGGAGGAAGGACCTTTGAGAAGTAATTAGGATTAGATTAGGTCATGAGGTTATATATAGCCTTACTTGCTTCTTTTTTCTGTTTTCTGCCATGTGAGGATACAAGAGTCTGCAATCTACAACCTGGAAGAGGCTTTCATCATTAATCAACCATGCTGGCCCTCTGATGATCTTAGAATTCTAGACTCCAGAACTGTGAGAATTTGGAATCCAAAACTCAAGAACTTTCTTACCGTGGCTTATAAGAAACCCAGGCCCTCTGATGATCTTAGAATTCTAGACTCCAGAACTGTGAGAATTTGGAATCCAAAACTCAAGAACTTTCTTACCGTGGCTTATAAGAAACCCAGTTTATGATATTTTACTATAGTAGCCTCAGCTAAGACACACTTCTTGGCTATTGTGACTAATATATGCAAAGAATGTGGAAATGCAAATATCTCTTTGAAATCCTGATTTCAATTATTTTGGAAAAATATTCAGAAGTGAAATTACTGGGTCATATAGCAATTC
>NW_011389023.1:0-563 GCF_000754665.1 Bison bison bison
AAACATTCATTTATCTTTATAGACACATAAATTGGAATAAAAGGTTACAGGCTCCTATATTCAGATTTTCTCTGATAGGAAAAATTATCAGTGAAACTTTTTGTATAAAATGAATAAACATACACAGTGATTTTCTTCCAAGCATCTCTTCCATTTTCAAATATGAAAATGTAATTAGGCACTAAATGTGTTAATAAAACATATTCACTGAGAAATTTGGTGTCTGACTTACCTATTGGATTGCTATTGAAGAACGATACGGGAGCTCTCAAAATGGACTCCAATATTTTGTTGTGCAAAGTTTGTGAAGAATTAACAAAGATGTAGAATATCAACAGAGACCTTGTGATGCCAAAAAGGACAGTAGACACAGTTAACCCTGAAATAAAGAAACATCACTCAGCACAAGATCTCTGCCTTATCCTCAATGATGCTAAAGCATGGTAGGCAGTTTGTAAAGATACTGTGTATTTTATTCTATAAATAAAATTTGTATAGAGATTTACATATACAGAATATAGAATAAAAACATATATATGAACATATATATATATATAAATTAC
>NW_011389024.1:0-829 GCF_000754665.1 Bison bison bison
AGACAAAGTCCGTGAGAGCAGTTAGGAGCCACGAGAGCCTGAGCTAGAACAGGGGCATTGGAGTGAAAAGAAAGAACTGAATTAAGATATCCAGTCGACCTAGCATTAACAGAATTAGGACATTGATTCGATGTCTGAAGATCTAAGAGAGTGCTTGCCTTGAAAGATTTTGAGATTCAGTGCTTCGAAAAATGGTAATATCATAACCAGAGAGAACTCAGGAAAAGGAGTTGATTATGGGTGATAAAATAATGCGCTTAAGATATAGACGATGACCAGAATGAGAAATAGTTGAAAAACAAGAGGGGGCTTCAGGAATGAAGTCATTTCTAGACAGATTTGGAAGTTACCTGGAGTGAATAAGCTTACATAGAGATAGGGTGCTGAGTGAAAAGCAAAGCAGACCTAAGGAAGAGCTTGAAACTTGGTTTACATGTAAGGGATGTAAGAAGAGTTAGCACCGCTCCCCAGAACCCCCACCAGTGGCAACTTGCAATATGTTATAGGTGCATTTAGACACACATTGATGAATGAGTATATAAGCTTTGCACTATATTTTGTTTTCTGTATCTTCTGAAGTCCAACTAGTCTAATAGTAAAAGTTTTCGTGCAGTGGACCTTGATGTTATACCAAGGGCTAAACAAAATAGCACTTTCTCAGTCCTACTACAAAATAGGATTTTAATACATAGTCTATATTGTTATTATTAATCCTTTATTCCAGTGTTGTTGTTTGCTAGGAGTTCAGTTCAGTTCAGTCGTTCAGTCGTGTCCGACTCTTTGCAACCCCATGAATCGCAGCACACCAGGCCTCCCTGTCCATCACCAA
>NW_011389025.1:0-546 GCF_000754665.1 Bison bison bison
AGGTCTTGGTCTTGCCATCTTGGTCCAATTTAATTCTCGTTTGTTGATGTTGTGCCCTTGGGGTATGTCGTTCTTGGGGTGTATCTTGAGAAGTTGTGCCCTGCCACTTTCCCTTCTGTTACAGTAACATTTTTGGAGTTAGATGCTCATGGCATTGCTTTAGAAGCTCAACAATATCAGATCTGACGTCTTTTATTTTTCACTCATGGCTCATTTACTCTTTTTTTTTTTTTTCTCCCTCATTTAATCAAAGTGGCTGCTGAGACCCCAGTCATCACATCTGTGTTCTAGTATGAAAGAAGGTAGAAAGTGGAAAAGGTATGGTCTGTCTCATTGATTGTTCATATCCTTCTCTAAGGCTTTAACTGTGTCATATGATGATATCTACAGAAAGAGAAGTGGACAGAGTGAGTAGTTTACTTAGGTACATTGCCTCCCTACACAAAATGAAGATTTTGTAGTCAAAGGAAAAGGAGTGATTGACCATTAGGAAGGCACTTAATCCTACACAGCAAATTGGACAAACTGGAGAATATATTGCCTTTA
>NW_011389026.1:0-587 GCF_000754665.1 Bison bison bison
TCCAGTAGTCATATATGGATGTGAGAGATGGACTGTAAAGAAAGCTGAGTGCCAAAAAAGTGATGCTTCCTTACTTAGTGTTGGAGAAGAGCCTTGAGAGTCCCTTGAACTTCAAGGCCATCCAGTCAGTTCATCCTAAAGGAGATCAGTCCTGGCTGTCCATTGGAAAGACTGATGTTGAAGCTGAAACTCCAACACATGGCCACCTGATGTCAAAAAACTGACTCATTTGAAAAGACCCTGATGTTGGGAAAGATTTAGGGCAGGAGGAGGTGGGGATGATAGAGGATGAGATGGACAAATGGCATCACCGACTCAATGAACAAGTGTTTGGATAAACACTTGTTGGTGTTGGACAGGGGAGTTGGTGATGGACAGGGAGGCTTGGCATTCTGCAGTCCATGGGGTTACAGAGTCGGACACAACTCAGTGACTGAACTGAACTGCTCCTTGGAAGAAAAGCTTTGGCAACTCTATACAACATGTTAAAAGGCAGAGGTACCACTTTTCTGACAAAAGTCTGTATAGTCAAATATCTAGTTCTTCCAGTAGTCACGTATGGATGTGACAGTTGGGACCATAAAGAA
>NW_011389027.1:0-578 GCF_000754665.1 Bison bison bison
AAGACCCTGATGCTGGGAAAGATTGAGGGCAGGAGGAGAAGGGGATGACAGAGGATGAGATGGTTGGATGGCATCACTGACTCTATGGACATGAGTGTGGGCAAGCTCTGGGAGTTGGTGATGGACAGGGAAGCCTGGCAGGCTGCAGTCCACGGGGCTGCAAAGAGTAGGACATGACTGACTGAACTGAACTGAACTTACTTCTCTATCCATTGGTCCCACTCCTGCACTTGAAAGCAGAACTGTTACCTTTTCCCTGCCGTAACTCGGCCCCCATAATGCGACCTGACTCGCTGCCTGAGCTGACATCACAGGGAGTCCCACCACTGGAGTCCCAGTGGTGCCACAGGCCTGCGAGCTCCCACTGTCCAGAACAGGATATGATGGACTCTGCCTGGGTCAGGTCTGTACCAGGGCCTCTCTGTGGTTACTACATTTTAAAAGAGTTGTTTAAAAAAAAAAAAAAAGATGACTATGTGACAGAGACCACAGGTAGCCTACAAACCTAAATCATCTACTCTCTGGCCTTTTATAGAAAAGCTTGTCAGCCCTGGGTCTACACACAATCTCCTCCAGCT
>NW_011389028.1:0-667 GCF_000754665.1 Bison bison bison
GAAGGCAATGGCAACCCACTCCAGTGTTCTTGCCTGGAGAATCCCAGGGACGGGGGAGCCTGGTGGACTACCCTCTACGGGGTCACACAGAGTCGGACACGACTGAAGTGACTTAGAAGCAGCAGCAGCACCAAGTGGTTTATATGTAGTTCATGCATTCCAGCATTCCTGCAGGATCAGATTTAGCAGATTCCATTTATGGATGGATGGATAACTTGTAAATTTCTCTAGTTCACAAACTGATAAAGTGACCTTCCTAGGACTAATCCCCCAATCTGGATTCGTGCAGAGCCCAATGTGCCACTTCTCCCAGCCTAAGCCAGACATCATGTCTTTTCATTCATTTTTCCTCTAAACACTCCAAAAAAATGTGTCTCTTGGATTCATAAGGCCCTGTCCCTAAGAACTGTTTTGGAATAAAGTTTAAAAAATGCTGATAAATGAATGGTATGAAAGAAGACAAAACTACTCAGGGACAATGTGGTCATGAACACATGCAATGACAGATATCCTGAAAAGATCAATATGCCCTCATTTATCCTTCTTGATTCTCAGGGACATAAAAGCCTTAGCTTAAGCGCTGTGTCCTCAGGTCAATGGATGGAAGAGTCCCAGCCTCTGACAGTTATCAAGGGGAAGGTTTTAGAACACTAGGGGTCCAACAAAC
>NW_011389029.1:0-707 GCF_000754665.1 Bison bison bison
GTATGGGTGTGTGTGTTCGTGCTCAGCTGTGCCTGATTCTTGAGACTCCATAGACTGGAAATCCATGGGATTTCCAAGGCAAGAATAATGGAGTGGGTTGCCATTTCCTACTCCAAGGGATCTTCCTAACCCAAGGATCAAACCTACATCTCCTGGCATTGGTAGGCAAATTTGCCACTGCACCACCTGTTGTCAGGAAACGCCTGGTATTCTTACTACCTGGTTTCTATTCTCCTCTGTCCAAGTGATCTTTACAGAGAGACTTTGGTTTCCAATTAGATGGAAAAACCAGGAACCAGATTTGCCTTCTCACCTTAAATAAAAGAATGAGGAAAATATACATTTATGAGTTCTCTGAGAGAACAGAAGCAAAGGGTAAAAGCCCTGTGCTTGCCCTGCTGCCTGCCTGGGGAAGGATTCTGGGTTGTGACTGTTGGATGAGGAACACAGATGGAGCCTAGCGATTGCCATGGTGACAAGAGACAGAGTGTGGATTCTGGAGATGAGTCAGAGATTGCAAGGCCAAGAACCATGGAGAGGTGAGGGATTGGGTCTCCAAAGTTTGCAGAGGGCCACCCCACGCTCTTAGCTGAGGGCTGATGGGAGCACAGGCTGAGGAATATGCCTGAAGCTCTGGGAGAATGATCCCACAGGAGCAGGTGGAACCATCTTCAAAGCTCCCTCAGGCCAGGATAGTTGGTACCTCC
>NW_011389030.1:0-528 GCF_000754665.1 Bison bison bison
TTCTTCCAAAATATGAACTACTATTGGAGGAAGTGTAATTTATCATTGACTTAATAACAATGTTATTTTAACCCCATATTAAACTCTGCAACATATTAACAGTATCTAAGTACTTAGAAATTTAAGCAAGATAATTTCACGTGTAAGCAATTTACATCTGAGAAACACTTTTTCCCCGTATTTTCTTTGGCTTACTACCTACCCCATGGCACAGAAAGGAGCTACAATTTCTCACTTAACATTTCAAAGTATTTCAATATACAACTTTGTTAGGAAAAGCAAGCTCAAATGTGCAAATTGTTTTTCTGCACACAGACCCACAAGGAAGGTTCTGAGATACAGTATTCCTCTCTGTATGGTAAGCAATCTGTGATATTTTAAATCCTTGGAGTGCTGGCCTATAATATTCTAGGTCATCACAGATTTTGTACAGATAATTATTATAGTTCATCCACCTACTCACCTCATACTGTGACAGATGAGTACTACTAAGACTACTAACTATCTTTCTCCTCATTATTGCTGACC
>NW_011389031.1:0-723 GCF_000754665.1 Bison bison bison
CATCGAAATGAATGAATATCTCAGAGCATTTGATTCTGTGATTCTCATCCAATTTCTTTATCAAAGGCAGTAAGAAAGAATTAACCAGTAAGATAATACATGAAAACAACCTTAAATATATTATCTATTACCCAAAAAAAGATTTTTATCTGTATTCTCTGTCAAAACTCATAGAATTTTATATTTATATTTTATTTTAGTATCTGACAATGTTTTCTTTTTTTAAAAATAAAAATAATCATTTTTTCTACTTCAAATGCAACAGACATATATTATAGAAATAAGAAAAATACTTATAAAAATAATGTAAAATCGTCTATGATCTTACTGTACAAATCCATTCCCTCAAATATAAGAGCATAGAGTAATGAAATTTTTTTTTAGTTCTTCACTTTAAAAATGAACATTTTCACATGCGTTAAGTCTTTCTACTTAAAATTTATATTTTAATAAATAATTAGTGGTTTGAACTTTTTTCTTTCTTATATAAACAACAATGAGATGAACATCTTTGTTGCTATAGGTTTGAATTAACTAGCTCCTCCTGAAAATTCCAGGAAGTGAAATAGTCGGAATAAGAGTATCATGTTTCTTAAGAAAGGTTGTATGCATGGCCAGATTGTTCTCCAGAAAGGTTGCCCTAATGAGCACATTTAACTGCAGTGAATGTTTCCCCCAATTTCCCTCAACCTCATCAGAGAATTATAACCTCCAAAGGCACCA
>NW_011389032.1:0-685 GCF_000754665.1 Bison bison bison
AAAACAATGTATTTTTATTATATCTATTTTTGCTATATGTTTTTGTGTGTAGTGGAAATTTACATATATGATTCAGCTCACCACACTGAGTAAAATTCACCATGAAATGTTAGATACAATTTTAGAAATATAATTTGTTAATGCTTATGTTTGGGAAAAATTAATTTTGTTGAGAATTACTTGTTCATGTGCTCTTTGGAAAATAATGAATTAAGGTACAAATTTGTCCAAAAATACAATAGAGCTAATTGCAAGTTTATCATCAATCCTTGTTATGAGGGATTTGATAATATTCCTCAGATTTGAAATATTCAGGCAGTTCTTAGGTACTACTGTTCTTATCTTTAATTACATCTTCAGCCATTGTGTTACTATAATCCTGTTGTCATGATGGAGAATTCTTAAAAGGTCATGTTCCCTTTCTTAACTATTTCTTTTCTGTAATTATTCTTTTTGGCAATCTCAAATTCTAATGATTGCAATCCACCTTCAATTGTTTCTGAGTTGTTGCAGCTGCTCCGTGAACTGGATTATCTGGATTGGACTCCACCTCCAACTTGCTATAATTATTTCCCTCTATCCAAACTACTATCTCTAGGCTGTCTATAACATTTTAGTGATAGTTATTCCCCTTAAGGTTTAGATGTCAAGGAGAAAGACAATTAGAAAGAAACACTTAGGAGTT
>NW_011389033.1:0-4792 GCF_000754665.1 Bison bison bison
CTATCTAACCATTTGGTAGCATTTCTGTAACTACATCATGTATAATCAGGTGTGAACAAATAAGTAGATACTGAAGATAAGGAGAGCCAGGTGAGACAAAGAGGTTACAAAAAAGACTAGAGTGGATGGTTGATGTATCGCATAAACCATCACAATATTGTAAACTCATTATCCTCCAGTTAAAATTAATTAATTAATTAATTAATTAATTTAAAAAAAAAGAAGTACCAGTGTGAGCTCCTGGCTTTCACTATCTACAAAAATATCTAGAGAAATTCCAATGTATCTGGGAGCATAAGTATATACAGACAATATATTTCCTTCATTTACCAATGGAAAAGGAAGACCTAGCTGCAAGGAAACCCCAGTAGCAGCAATGAACATGCAGGGAGATATCAGTTACTAAATGTCATTTTCCAACGAAAGGAAACATGGGTTTTGGCAGAAGTGTTCTGATTTCAGGGTCATGGTGGGGAAAGAAAAACACAAGATGAACAGGAATACCTTATGATGCCAGCAAGGAAGTACACAGAAAAGAACCATGTCATGCTCAAAGAACACACGCCCCACAAGAAGGAGTTCCTAATCACCAAAGCTGGAAAAATGCAAGAAACTAAATAATGATATAATTTGATTATAAGTCAGAATATAACAAAGTTATTCACGACTCAATAGTGACATAAAGAATTTGATTACTTATTTGATTTGGTAATTAGAAATGCATTCTATAAAATTTTGTAATTTGAAAATTTATAAAAATATGAGGGAGAAAAGACAGCTCTACAGAATTCCAACGAACAAATATGGTAGGAATAAGGAAACAGAAAGTCACCTTTTAGTCATATTTGTTGTAGGCCAAATCAACAGATGAATTTTAAAAGCAGTGAATAAAAGTCTGAGAAGAATCCTATCCCTCTCTTTGGCTCCGAGCAAGAATTCCCCTAGCCCAAGAGCAGCCTTATCATAGGAACCGGCGACAGGGTCTGCTTGCCCCTATCAGGTTTTGGTTCCCCACCAGTCCACAGAAGTATTCAAACAAGCTAATCACATCCTTCCTTGAGAACCAAGGGTCACCACCATCTCTTGTTACCACAGGTAACCTCCCACAGCCCTGCTTGTTCATTCTCTTCCGGAGCATGACTCCCCTGAGGCTCGACCTAGCCAGTAGTATCCTCTTCCCTCAGGCAGTGAGTGAACAGTACTGAGAAGCTGCTGTGGGTAGCACCTGTCCAGTGTCAGGTGTGTATGTTCAGCAGCCACCCCCAGATCCCTATGGTAGAAATCACTCCATCACCATTAGAACGAAGGAGAGGAAATAAAACAGGTATTATTGCCAAAAATGTGTAACTTTCATCTAATCCTAAGAAAACACCAGACAAACCCAAACTGACAGACATTGTATAAAATACCTGAGCAGTATCTCCAAAACTGTCACCGTTGGGAAAGACCCAGAAAGCTTGAGGAATTCTCAGCGTGCGGGAGACTAAAGAGAAATGATGGCCAAATGTGGTATCCGGAATGGGATGCTGGGACAGAAAAAGGAGATTACCGGGATAAATGATAGAATTCAAATAAAGTATGTAAATTAGTTAATAGTACTGCATCAATATTAATTTTCAATTTTCATAATTTTTATATGCCTATGGAAGATGTTAACATTAGGGAAATCTGGATGAAGGTTTTCTATACTGTTTTTTGCAAACTTTTGTTAGGTCTAAAGTTACTTCAAAAAAACATTTTTTGAAAGATTCACTCACTGCTAAAAGGAAACATAACGATATCTGTGTGATAAATTGCTTCAGTATGGTCCGACTCTTTGCCACCCTATGGACTGTAAGCTACCAGGTTCTTCTGTCCACTGGATTCTCCAGGGAAGAATGCTGGAGTGGGTTTCCATGTCCTCCTCCACGGGATCTTCCTGACCCAGGGATCAAACCCAAGTCTCTTAGGTTTCCTGCGCTGGCAGGTGGGGCCTTTACCAGCTGAGCCACAGGGGAAGCCCCACGGTTATACTATAAATCTTACCTTTTAGTAATAGTTCAACCAATTGAAATACGGTCAGGAGGATGGATATAAAGATGGATAAATGTCCGTGCCTCGTGATCCATTAAAAAACTATTTCAAAGTGCTTTGAAAGTGAGAGTGTTAGTTTCTCAGTCATGTCTGACTCTTTGTGCTTCCATGGACTGTAGCCTGCCAGGCTCCTCTGTCCATGGGATTCTCCCGGCAAGAATACTGGAGTGGATTGTCATGTCCTGTCTAGAGGGCCCATTAATATAAAGGAAAGTGCAACCATTTCCAAGGTGTAGATGAATATTTATCTGCTCCTGGTGGCTCAGACGGTAAAGAATCTGCCTACAATCAAGGAGACCTGGGTTCGATTTCTGGGCATTATCAATACGAACCACACAAATAATTAGATGCAAACAAATACGATTTTTTTAGAGGAGCGCAACACGATCGAGGGATTTTATTTTATTTTATTGGATCGAGGGATTTTAAAGAGAGCAAGAAATGATTAACCACAAAATTGAAGCTAATCACAGGTGAGGAAAGAGGGTTACTCAGAGGGTGGACAGGAGAGTTGGCCGGCGAGCAATTCAATCCATTGCCTTTCTTATTAATCCCCAAACTTTGGTCCTAGGTAATTTCATTTATATCAGTAGAGACAGAGTTTGTAGAAAGAATACCGTTGAGATACCTGACTGGAAGAAGAGTCGGAAAACAGTCGAGACGTCCAAGACCCGAGCAGTGGCAGCGCGTCCCTCCCTCTCCACAGGCCGCTGCCAACAAGCCGCAGCGCTGGAGGCTACTGGCGTCCTAACGGGTCCTCGCCAGAAGAGCACTTGGATTGGTGGAGCTCAGGTCACATGCCACCCACTCACTCAATCAGCTAGGTACCGGGAGGCGGGGCCAAGTTCTAGACCCGCCCACATAGCAGAGAGGCTTATGGGTGAGAAGGTTCCCCTCAGGCGCCAGCGCCTCGGCTCTAGAACCCCTTGGGTGGAAAGCTGGGCACAAGGTCTCTCTGTGTGGCCTAGATACCGCCTGGCCAGGGTTTCTGCCAGGCCAGGGCTCAAACTCAGAGAACTGATGTCCACATCGATGGGCTTTGCAACAGAGACTGAACTTAAAAACAATTGGCCCCTTAACGAAAAAGAAGCTTCTCGGGTGGCGCTAGTGGTAAAGAACCCGCCTGCCAATGCAGGAGATGTCAGGGTCCAGGTTCGACCCCTGGGTCAGGACGATCCCCTGGAGGAGGTCACGGCAACCCACTCCAGTATCCTTTGTTTTTGTTTTTGTTTTTCAGTCCAGTATTCTTGCCTGGAGAATCCCATGGACGAGGGGCCTGGTGGGCGACTTAGCACTTGATGAAAAAAGCCATCAAACTTTAGTGTCCACAGGGCTCTCCTACGGTACATAAGGTGTTGAGTCCACACCAGATAGGGAAGAATGTATTCTGGCCTCTGTGCAGTAAAGCCAGCATAGCAGTGACATTGACATTTGACAAAAGCAGCATAAAGGAGAAAACTGCATGCATTCTAAGTTGCTTCAGTCTTGTCCGACTCTTTGTGACCCCATGAACTGTGAAGCCCATCAGGTCCCTCTGTCCAGGGGATTCTCCAGGCAAGACAGCTGGAGTGAGAGGCCATGCCCTTCTCTGGGGAAGGAGAAAACTGCCGCCCCTTTAATAGCAAGGGGCATTCAGGGTATTTGTGTCCAACCTTCTCAGCCTGCAATGTGGGAGACCTTGGTTCGATTCCTGGGTTGGGAAGATCCACTGGAGAAGGGATAGGCTACCCACTCCAGTATTCTTGGGCTTTCCTTGTGGCTCAGCCGCTAAAGAATCTGCCCAACAATGTGGGAGACCTGGGTTCGATCCCTGGGTTAAGAGGATCCCCTGGAGAAGGGAAAGGCTGCCCACTCCTGCATTCTGGCCTGGAGAATTCCATGGACTGTATAGTCCATGGGGTCACGGAGAGACGCACACAACTGAGCAACTTTCACTTTCACTTTCTCCCTGAAATCCTGATTCCACTGTTGGTTTCTTATTCTCTTCCCAGTTGTTTAAAACTTTTCAGAATACAATACATTTTATTTATATGCTCTTTTTCTAATTTGGCCATCTCCTTCTGGTGGAAAAATATAAATTCCTGGAGGGCGGGAATCTTTGTTTATTTGTTCATTAACATATCCTTATAGTAATGCTTGGTATAATGTATACTTCAACATTTGTTCAATGAATTGTTCTCCAGCCATACTAGCCTATTTTTTGTGCCTCTGACCCTAACTCTAACTCAGCAAGCATGTTTTCACACCATTATGTATTTTCCTGTAACAACTTGCCCACAGACGTTCCTATAACCACCATCCTTACTAGGTTCACTTCTCTGCTCACCTCATTAGCCAAGGCTTACTTTTCTTCATGACACCTAGCATTTGATCCTAGTTTTTCTGAGTATGTTTCGTTTCTCTGATTTGTTGCTGTTTCTACTTTGCTTTAGTTTAGGTTTGCTGTTTTTCTGTTTTCTTTTCTCAACATTTCTTTCTTATACTCTTTTAATTGCCGCTAAAGAAGTAAACCATCCATGACTGCTTTAATTTTTGCCATATAATGCCATCTTTCAGTAGATGGGGGTAATGGCATTAAATATCTTAAACTGGATCCCTGGTTTCATGACTTTACCACTTCAGATCAGATCAGATCAGTCGCTCAGTCGTGTCCGACTCTTTGCGACCCCGTGAATCGAGGCACGCCAGGCCTCCCTGTCCATCACCAACTCCCGGAGTT
>NW_011389034.1:0-557 GCF_000754665.1 Bison bison bison
GCGTCTCATCAGCTGGGTGGGGAGGGCAGCACAGTTGCGCAGACGCAACCGTGAAACACCCTGGAGAGGCTGCGCCAGACCTCTCCACAGCGACAAACCGTATGAG
Organism: Bison bison bison; assembly: GCF_000754665.1. Classification (NCBI taxonomy): domain Eukaryota; kingdom Metazoa; phylum Chordata; class Mammalia; order Artiodactyla; family Bovidae; genus Bison; species Bison bison. The sequence goes on from NW_011389034.1 coordinate 107, forward strand.
GCCTTATGTATAAGCCTTATTTAACCGTATGATTGTTAAAAAGGATCTTTAAAACAAAAAAAAAACTTACAAAGGGAAAAGATAGGTGTTACTATCGGCAGATGGCGTAAAAACTCAGGAAAATGCGCTGAAAACTAAGAGCTACACACATTTCCCCCCAAAGCTCTGTGCTGTGCCCTGACCCCCAGGGGTGGGGTCACAGGTGACGAGGTTACGGGGTGACCCCCCAAGGGCAACCCCCACCCCAGGGAGTGCTGGTCCCTGCAGAGGCGTTGGGAGCACGTCTGCGCACGGGTGGCCGGTCAGACAGGGCGGGGCAGACGGCCCACCTAGGGGCCTGGACAGCATGCCTGGGGCGCAGGGGCCTCCCCTGCGCTGGGGGTCGGGCCTGGTGACACAGACTCCAGTGATGCCATCCTTGAAAGAGATGACCACGTGGTCCCTGGAAGGC
>NW_011389035.1:0-1028 GCF_000754665.1 Bison bison bison
AAACTGGTTGCACAGTCGCCAGGGCATAAGGCTCAGAATGGCACACACACCTACACACATCCACACACAAATCATTGCACAGTCGGCATGGCACAGGCCTGAGAACAGCACACACACACATACACACACACACAAACTGATTGCATATTTGCCAGGGCACAGGGCTGAGAATGGCACACACACACAAAAACTGGTTGCACAGTCTCTAGGACACAGGGCTGAGAACAGAACACACACACACACAACCACACAAACTCGTTGCACAGTCGCCTGGCGACAGGGTTGAGAACAGCACACACACACACAACCACACAAACCTGTTGCACGGTTGCCAGGATACAGGGTTGAGAATGGCACACACACACAAACACACACACACACCCCTGTTTCAGAATCTCCAGGGTACAGGATTGAGAACAGCACACAAACACACACACACACAAACTGATTGCATATTTGCCAGGGCACATGGCTGAGAATGGCACACACACACACAAAAACTGGTTGCACAGTCTCCAGGACACAGGGCTGAGAACAGAACACACACACACAACCACACAAACTCGTTGCACAGTCGCCTGGCGACAGGGCTGAGAACAGCACACACACACACACACACACACACACACAAACTGGTTGCACACTCTCCTGGGCACAGGACTGAGATTAGCACTCCCACACATACAGACACACACACACACAAACAGGTTGCACAGTCACCAGGACACAGAACAGAGAATGGCACACACACACGCGCGCGCACACACACAGGAACAAACCAGTTGCACAGTCGCCAGGGCACAGGGCTGAGAATGGCACACACACAGACACACACACACAAACCTGTTGTACATTCACCAGGGCAAAGGGCTGAGAACAACACACACACACACAAACTGGTTTCACTGTCTCCAGAGCACAGGGCTGAGATCAGCACTCCCACACATACATACACACACACACAAACAGGTTGCACAGGCGCCAGCGCACACAGCTGAGAACAGCACACATACCCTGACACACACAGA
>NW_011389036.1:0-579 GCF_000754665.1 Bison bison bison
GCACATTTATATATACACAGGCATTGAGATAAAGCCTCATGTTCTCTTAATTATTTCAGAATAGAAAGTGAAACTATGAAGGTGAAAATGTAAATTTAATATTGAAATAAGAGAAATGTAGGAATTTGTTGGCATCACCAACATAAATTTTAATCTACAGTATCCTGCATGATCAGGTTCCTACTTGGGAGATGAGTTGTAATTAGTAATTACATGAAAGAAATTATATGTAATTATATGAAAGATGGCTGATGAGTTGACCTTGAAAGAGAAGTAGAAGATGCATCAGTGATTGTTTGCACTGGGAACCATGCCTCCCAGTTGCAGTTTAGGGAAAATATCCTCATGGGCTGACATATTGCTGTATCTAACTGTAAAGGTACAAGGCTGATCATCAGTCAAAATCATGTATCTGCAAAGGAGGTATGATGTGGTACTGAGAAACAGAAATAGTGATAGTAACAAAATTCTCCCTGTGACCGTTTTCTTGATTGTAGTTGCTCTGTGAATGCTGATGTAAAAAGATCAACAGATTTTAAACATCAGTTTGATCTATCACACTTTGCTCTTTCAGTCTAA
>NW_011389037.1:0-561 GCF_000754665.1 Bison bison bison
AGCAGCTCCTTGTGAAGAACTTCCCCCAGTACCACAGATGGCAGATTTCCAGCAGGTTCTGCCAGGATGCGTTGGTTTGCATATTAAAGAGGTACTCACAGACAAGATGCCTGCTATCTCTAGAAATTAGCTAACTCTGGGTGGTGTGCGTGAAGTGGGCAATCCCTCCCTAGGTTTGCAAGGTCCCAAATGTCAAAACATCACAGAAACAAAACAATACAGCAAATAATAAAACATGATAGATACACAGGAATTCAGAGTCCAGTGAGAGTGGCTTGTCTGTACCTCACAATGTTAGGACTTCATCTGGAAGTATTGAATGCAGAGGTTGACCAGATAGCTGAGGGTTGGAAGTCTTCCTTCTTTCCTGATGGCTCAGGGCTACCTGAGTTTTGGTGAGCAAGGAAGAAACTGCCTTGTTTTTGTTGACATAAATTTTTGGTGGTTTAGTGGTTTAGTCTCTCAGTCATGTCTGACTCTTGTGACCCCATGGACTGTAGCCCACCAGGCTCCTCTGTCCATGGGATTTCCCAGGCAAGAATAGTGGAGTGGGTTGCCATT
>NW_011389038.1:0-592 GCF_000754665.1 Bison bison bison
GCCTGGAAAATCCCATGGACGGAGGAGCCTGGTGGGCTGCAGTCCATGGGGTCACTAAGAGTTGGACACCGCTGAGCAACTTCACTTTCACTTTCACGCATTGGAGAAGGAAATGGCAACCCACTCCAGTGTTCTTGCCTGGAGAATCCCAGGGACGGGGGAGCCTGGTGGGCTGCCGTCTATGGGGTCGCACAGAGTCGGACAGACTGAAGCGACTTAGCAGCAGCAGCAGCGGCCACATTGGGCCACTGGGACAGGCCTGGGGCTGGACTAGTTCTGAATCTCCACTTTGCAGATGAAAGAGTGGAGGCTCATAACGTGAGCAAATTATTTAACGGTGGACTCGGGCTGTCTGGTCCCAAATCCTGCAGCCTCCCCGAAAGGAGAGCGGCTGGGCTGGGAGCATGGGCGCTGTCCGGAAGTGAGCTGCCCTGCTCTGGGCTCCCAGTCCCGCCCGCGGAGCTTTGCAGGAGGCGCTGCAATCGAGGGGCGGAGCCGCGCGCCTGCTCACATGACGATCTCCTTCCTTGTGGTCTCCAAGGACAGGTACTCCACCCAGCTCTTCCTGTCCTCGTAGTTCTTGGACTCATCC
>NW_011389039.1:0-526 GCF_000754665.1 Bison bison bison
CAAAGAGTTGGAGATGACTGAGCGCGCACACACACACACACACACATAATAAGCCCACGTTTTCCAAAGTCCACAGCAAGTTGATAATAATCTTCTAACAAAGCAAAGAAAACTTTACAGTGAAACACACTAAAAACTGTGTCTAGCACAGACTCGACCACTAGGAAAGATGGACCGCATTATCCAGAATTGATCTTGCCTTAACTGGCTTCTTTGACAATTTCGTGTTACCTCCTCCAGAGAACTAGTCTGACAGTGATAACACAGGCACAAGCGCTCCTCAGATGACAGAGGCTCTGTTAGACACTGGCCACATTTGAAGGACGTTTTCTCTGCTACAGGAGTACTGCAATGCTCCTTTCTTATAAACCATTCTGACTAGAGCATAATGCTAATATGACAGGACTCATCATGGAACTTCTGCCCTAATCTCTGTGGGAACATCAAGGAAACAGCAAAAGGAGTCAATTTCTCCCAGCCATCTGATCAACATGCTGAAGATATGTTGGATTCTAATAGTCCAAAA
>NW_011389040.1:0-597 GCF_000754665.1 Bison bison bison
CTGCCTGCAATGCAGGAGCCACAGGAGATGTGGGTCTGATCCCTGGGTCAGGAGGGCATGGCAACCCCCTCCAGTATTCTTGCCTGGAGAATCCCCATGGACAGAAAAGCCTGGCAGGCTACAGTCCATAGGGTCGAAAAGAGTCAGACACGACTGAAGCGACTTAGCATGCATGCACGCATGCAATAAAAGGCCATAAAGAAGCTGAGTATGCCATCAGGGAAATTACTGTCTGGTTGGAAAGAAACTGATGACTGTAGGCAAACTGATTAAGTACTGAATAAGTAGGTGAGGTATTCAGTCTTTATATTAGCCTATCATCTGCAGAAAATAAAAGTAGAAGGGAATAAGTGTACACAAAGAAAAAGGAGATATGACACAGATACCTGTGTAGTGTGGAAAGAGTCTTGTGTAGAATGGAAGGAGTCCAGGGGCCTGAAATCTGGTTTTAATGCCAGTTTTAAGCACTGGCACTCTTTTTGTTAGCCAAGAACAAGGTACTTACGTCAATGTACTTTATTGTTTTATTGTTATTATTATCTTTCTGTCTTAGAAAATGAAGAGTTGAGATAGACTGGCAAATCTTGGGAGATTCTT
>NW_011389041.1:0-509 GCF_000754665.1 Bison bison bison
TAGTGCCTCCTAACTTACATGATCAGAGCCTGCTGAATTACAGGATAAGAGCCTGCTCAGCTGCTTGATTAGTGTCTGCTAAGCTCTGTGATTAGTGTCTGTTCAGTCATGGGTTTAGTGCCTGCTGAATCACGTGATTTTTGCTTGCTTAGCCATATCATTAGTGCCTGCTCAGCTCCATGACTATTGCCTGCTGAGCTGCTTGATTAGTGTCTGCTCAGTCACGGGTTTAGAGCCTGGAGACTCACGTGATTAGAGTCTGCATAGCACGTCATTACAGCCTGCTCAGCTCCATGATTATTGCATGCTGAGCTGCGTGATTCGTGCCTGCTCAGCTCCATGAATATTGCCTGCTCAGCTCGGTGATTAGTCCCTGCTTAGCCAAGTGATTAGTGCCAGCTCAGCTCCTTGATTATTGCCTGCTGAGACACATGATCAGTACAAGATAGCCACGTGATCAGTGCATGCTCAGTCACGTGAAGAGTGCCTCTCAGTCACATGATCAGTGC
>NW_011389042.1:0-735 GCF_000754665.1 Bison bison bison
AACAATGCAGGAAAACAGAAAACAATAACAATCATATCACTTAGGGAAAAAGAGACAAAAATTTCCTTATAAAACTCAAGATACTCCATTGAAAAGTCACAAAATGCAGAAAAACACAAAATGTTTTATTTACCAAAAATTAATAGATATATGATAACAGCAACAAAACACATATGTACTTCAGATAATCTTGGGTATATGTACTCTGGAAAACCAAAAAAGATTATTTGCATAAATGGTGATCGGTACTACAATCCACCTATAATGAGTAAAGTAAACCAATTGCTTCAAGTTAATTTATAAATTTAAGTAATCATAATATAGATTTTATTCTGAACAAAGTGAAGTGGACATGGAAGAATATACTATGAAGTAATTATTCTTTTGGTAAAAGAATGATTTCAAAAAAAGATAATGCTGTATACTTAACACATTATAAAACTTTATCAGTTAAAAGTGTGTCCAGCTCATAATAGGCATTCTATAAATTTGTTTTAAAATAAGGAGAACACAAATCAATGTATGGAACAATGAAAGAATTCATTTAAAATGAACCTTAAAATACATAAGAATGCAGTATTTTTCTAATGAAAATTTAACAGGCAGTATAAGTGCTTGAAAAGTATAAGTGCTTAAAAGAAGCATAAGTGTTGAAAAGTTAGTGGAAATGTATCAATATATAGTTACATAAATATGGTGAATATATAAAGCAAATACTAACAGAACTAAAAGGAG
>NW_011389043.1:0-616 GCF_000754665.1 Bison bison bison
CACCAATTTTATATTTAAAGAATAGATGATTTTACTACTCCAGGAAACATTCTAGTGACCAAAGAATGACGATTTTGACTCCATTTTTCACTTGTTTGACCTTTAGGGCTATTGACCTAAGAAAGGGGGTTTTTCTCAGAGATTCCTCATTAAGAGTTTCAAGCAAGGAGATCCACGAAGGAAAAAAATGGTAAAGAACTATGCTATTGTTCAGAGTTATTAATGAAAATAATCCCCAAACTTTTCATTAATAACTCTGAACAATAGCATAGTTCTTTATCATTTTTTTCCTTCGTGGATCTCCTTGCTTGAAACTCTTAATGAGGAATCTCTGAGAAAAACCCCCTTTCTTAGGTCAATAGCCCTAAAGGTCAAACAAGTGAAAAATGGAGTCAAAATCGTCATTCTTTGGTCACTAGAATGTTTCCTGGAGTAGTAAAATCATCTATTCTTTAAATATAAAATTGGTGGAGGTGATTTATTTTAATCAAGCAGTTTGAGTTCAAGGCATAGCACTACATTCATAATGGAAGTGGGTGGATGGAGTCTAGCATTGAGTTTTTAGAGGGCTGGTGAGCTAAATTTGTCAATGATGTTCCAATTCCTGAGTGTCTGG
>NW_011389044.1:0-520 GCF_000754665.1 Bison bison bison
ATCTTGTGATGATAAAGCAGTAACAGATTTAAATTGGATTTTAAATCCCTTTATTCAGTGTGTGTGTGTGTGTGTGTGTGTGTGTGTGTGTGTGTAGTGGGGAGTAAATACATCAAACTTGCTAAAATTACAAATGTTTCATAGATGCTGTACATGTTTCAATGATCTTTTGGTTTCCCTTTAGAGATACTCCTTAAAAGGCACTGTGACTATGCACAGGGAAAAGGTCTGTGACTATCGCTTTTGTTCTGAAAATTACATGAAAGGAACATCCTAAAGAAATTTTTTTAAAGGCATATTAACCTCTTCTAAACATTTAAGAAGCTCAAGCAGTGTTATTGAAATGTGTTTGTTGATTTGACTTCTCTGAGTTCTGGCAGTATATTAATATTATCTTTAAATATTCAGTCTTACACAGTTTTCAACATACATATAAGTAGAATTATCCCCAAATTTATTATCCAGAATGAACATTTTTGAGAGTAAAAAGAAATTCAATTAATCATAGCAGTAGGATAAC
>NW_011389045.1:0-619 GCF_000754665.1 Bison bison bison
ATGGAATTCCTATATTTCAAATATAAAACTCAAGGGCACTATTCCTAAATTAAATATAAATTCTCTATAGTTCACATACAACTAACTTGGTGTAGATTTTCCTATATGATTCTCTAAATTTCACACAGGAAAATATAGGTGTTAATTATATTTGAAAGTTGGAATTCTCTATAATTCACATTTGAAATTCATCATGGTTATGCTCCCTACTGCAAATGCGAAATCCCTAATTTTGTATGAAAATCTGGGTGTAAGTTTTCGTAGATGAACAATCCAAATTTCTGTATTTCAATTCTTTACCATTGAAGCTGCCAGAGAACTTTAATAGTTTTAGGAAAACCTCCAAAATTTTCTAAATTTAACACCCCAAAGACATGAGGTGAAGAAAAGCCATGACACACCTGGCTTCACAATGTACTGAGAAGCAGAGACATCTTTTTGTCGACACAGGTCCGTGTAGGCAAAGCTAGGTTCCCCCTGCCCAGGGGATATGTATGAATGTCCATCTAGTGTGACCCTACAAAGCATCACTTAGTTTCACTGAGTTAGACAATGCGGTGGTCCATGTGATGGATTGGTTAAGTTTCTGTGATTGTGGTTTCAGTGTTTCTGGCCTCTA
>NW_011389046.1:0-507 GCF_000754665.1 Bison bison bison
CAATAACTGAAACATCTCTGAATTCTACCGTAAGCAAAGGAACTGTACCTGAGTTACTTACGTCTACAGCCACCTACCAGAGCAAGGTCTCCTTTCAGTTATCTCAGCGAATGCATCTCGCCCAGTGAACGCCACGGCCTGCAAAGCTCTCTCTGCAAGCAGCCTGTCCAGTGTTTAGCTTTTTAGGAGGCCAACTTCCATTCAGTTTCTCTTAGAAATTAAAAAGGAGAGCGGACTTTCGCTTTATGTCTCTGTTCTACATATTTGTCTTCTTATTTAGATTGGGGCATTACATGCTTATGTAACTAGATGGTATAAACTTACAGATAGCTGCTCAAAATAAAACGATTCTATCACTATGTCTTCAAATCATAAATTCATAAGCACTGCTTCTGAAAAGTGAACAAGGACATAGCCAACTTCACGCACAGACTACAGCACCACACACTGCAGATGCCAACGCGCAGGCTCGCATGGCTGCACGCAAGTTTATTTGAAGAAAAGCAA
>NW_011389047.1:0-513 GCF_000754665.1 Bison bison bison
ATAACTTGAGCACTATGGAACACAAAATAGAGCAGGAAACCCCAGTGGAGCCTGGTGGACTTTGCGAACGGGTGAGGAAAAGGCATTGAGAATTCAAGGACATCAAGGACAGGGTGAAGAGGAGAAAATGCAGAGAAAGAGACTCTCAGAAATCAAACATCCCCTCAGTATTCAGCTGAGTACCTGAGTATACATGTGGGCAAACTATCCAAGGCTACGGAAGGGACTGCAGAAAAGGATTCGAGATAAAATGTCTGGTACTCACACATTATGGAAGACCTCTAGGTTCACACAGGGTGTTGCTCAGCAGTGAAGTACTATCCCTAGACTGAGCACTACCCCAGACATACCTAACACGATGTAAAAGCAAGATCTAAAAGGATCTAGCCATTTCTGAGGGATTTAACTGCACCCTAAAATAAAGCTCAAGAATATTAACAGGAGAACAAAAATTTTCTCCACCCAAAGATGTAAAATGTACAATATGTGGCATCGAGTTTAAAAAAAAAAAAA
>NW_011389048.1:0-725 GCF_000754665.1 Bison bison bison
CTAGACTTTACCCACAAGGCGTAATTGATCTTTAAGTTAAGCATGTATTTTCTTCATATTGTGTGCAAAAATAATTGCACTTTGCAAAGGCTAATCTGTGGGACAATGCCTAGAGGATTCAGGGCTTGCAGGAATGAGCTAAAAGTAAAAGGGTATCTGAATCTCCTTTGGAGGTTGACTATTAAACTTAAAAAAATTTGTCTTTAAGCTTAAAAAGATCCACTTTTTTTTTTAACACCAGTTTTCCATATATTTTTCATAATAAATATAACCAAGAGGTACAGAAGTTTAAAGCCTTAAACTGTTTGGGGGAATCATATTTTTTCAAATTATATATGTTAGATTGTTTTGAATTAGAAAAGTAGTACGATTTCATTATAGGTTGTTGTCATCTTGTTCAGTCACTCAGTCATGTCTGACTCTTTACGACCCCTTGAATTGCAGGCAGGCCAGGCTTTCCTGTGCTTCACTGTCTCCTGGAGTTTGCTCAAACTCATGTCCATTGAGTCAGCAATGGTGTCTAACTGTCTCATCTTCTGCTGTCCCCTTCTCCTCTTGACCTCAGTCTTTTCCCCGCATCAGGGTCTTTTCTAATGAGTCAGTTCTTTGAATCAGGTGGCCAAAGGATTGGAGCTTCAGCATCAGTCAGGGTTGACTTTCCTTTAGGATTAACTGGTTTGATCTCCTTGCAGTCCAAGGGACTCTCAAGAGTCTTCTCCAACACC
>NW_011389049.1:0-722 GCF_000754665.1 Bison bison bison
ACATAGTTGATTTACAGGTTTTCCTGATGGCTCAGTGGTTAAAAAAATCCGCCTGCCAATGCAGGAGGCACAGGTTCGATTCCTGGGTCAGGAAGATCACTTGGAAAAAGAAATGGCAACCCATTTCCATATTCTTGCCTAGGAAATCCCATGGACAGAGGAGCCTGGGGGGCTACAGACCATGGGGTTGCAAAGAGACACAGCTTAGCAACTAAACAACAACAACAATAAATAGTTGATTTACAGTGTTATGTCACTTTCTGTGGTACAGCAAAGTGGATCAGCTGTATATATACATATATTCACTCTTTTTTAGATTCTTTTCCCATTGAGGTCATTATAGAATATTGAGTAGACTTCCCTGTGCTATACAATACTGTCTGACTTTTTTGTTTTTTTTTGGATTTCCAGGCTCCATTCATCAATTGTCCTGACATGCTAGGTCACTTGTTCCCTTTCAGGTGAGCCTTTACCCAATGCAGGCTCCCCTTCTAGAACTTTCAGGTAGGAAGTGAGCACCCATCACCCTCTGCTGCCATCTCATGGCTAGAACAAGCCATTGCATTGGATTTAATTCCACAGCACTAGATGTTTTCCAGGAGAAGGCAATGGCACCCCACTCCAGTACTCTTGCCTGGAAAATCCCATGGGTGGAGGAGCCTGGTAGGCTGCAGTCCATGGGGTCACTAAGAATCGGACACGACTGAGTGACTTCACTTTCA
>NW_011389050.1:0-628 GCF_000754665.1 Bison bison bison
AAAAAGCCAATTCATAGTAGACACAAGATTGGGGCAGACTAAATTTCCTTGGCCCAGGCTGCGCCAATGATGTTTGCTGTAAATTATAAGTCAATTGACACTTCATTACATGCTCCACATGGTGCTGGCTTAGAAATGCTTCATAAACCTGAGTTCAGTTGCCTTCACATGCATGGAACAGAATGACATTTCTTAAGAAAAGAATCTGCATGGCAGACTTGCTTAATTCAGACCACCACCCCATTCCACTCATCCTGCCTAGTGGGAGTTAGCTACCCGCTTCCTGGTGGCAGCCCTGGCTTTGCAGAGGCCTCCCTGTGGTGTCCTTGAGTAGGTGCTGGGGTCAGTGGCCTTGAGCTAACCTGCTGGGCTGAGAGCTTCCAAAGGCAGGAGCCCCTCTTGCCCTGCTAAGGAGGAGGTGGCTGTGAGCTCCCAGTGCAAACTCAACTCAGTGTACACCCACCTTTTCAGCTACACATGACTTGGGATAACAGCTGAGACTTCCTCACTTAAGCAGGACTGAAATAATGATATATTATTAATAATAATATGGACTAACTGAATGGCCAAAACATGCCAGGCCCTCAATAACATAGACATGCCAGGCCCTCTATAACAGAGATGAATC
>NW_011389051.1:0-518 GCF_000754665.1 Bison bison bison
ATGGTCAGCTTTCATTTCAATCCCAAAGAAAAGGAATGCCAAAGAATGCTCAAACTACAGCACAATTGCACTCATCTCACACGCTAGTAAAGTACTGCTCAAAATTCCCTAAGCAGGCTTCAAAAACATGTGAACTGTGAACTTCCAGATTTTCAAGTTCTGCTTTAATGACTATGCCAAAGACTTTGACTGTGTGGATCACAATAAACTGCGGAAAATTTTGAAAGAGAAGGAAATACCAGACCACCTGACCTGCCTCTTGATAAATCTGTATGCAGGTCAGGAAGCAACAGTTAGAACAACAGATTGGTTCCTAATAGGAAAAGGAGTAGGTCAAGGCTGTAAATTTCCACCATTCTTATTTAACTTGTATGCAGAATACATCATGAGAAATGCTGGGCTGAAAGAAGCAGAGCTTGAATCAAGATTGCCTGGAGAAATATCAATAACCTCAGATATGCAGATGACACCACCCTTATGACAGAAAGTGAAGAGGAACTAAAACACCTCTTGATGAA
>NW_011389052.1:0-624 GCF_000754665.1 Bison bison bison
CACCACACCAGTATCTGCTAATCAATCACCCCCTTTTTGAAAACACTACGTCACACGGAACAAAAGCTATAGTATGCTAAGTAAGTCTGTTTCTTGTTATCCGAAGTCATTCAGTTGCATATAATTATGTCTTCACGGACACTTCACAGCCTTTTGCAGGTGATCTGGAGGGCGAATCTAGATCCAGGGAGGTGGTATCTCTCCCAGCTGAAGCACACATCTCATGGAATGATGGTTCTTCTCACTCTCTCCTCCAAAAAGACCTAAGTTCTAGTGCTGTGCCCTGATAGGAAGCTTCTAGGTTTTCTAGGTTTTGTCTGCTCTCTACTCCACCCCTCCAGCCATGTCTGATCTGTATTTAACTCCTGGAGTGAACCTAGTGTGGGGGGTCAGACTGGGAGAAGAGAGTGTGAGGAATCACAGTCTAGCACTCAATGGCTCGGCAGGACCCGAGCAGCCCCTTTCCTGCACACCATCCTGATTCGGGAGCCTTGGGCACCCCTGCAGTCAGGCCTGGATTTATTCAGCCATTTATTTAATAAGCACTATTGAGCACACAATATGCACCAGGTTCATTCTGACCACTTTTGTTGATTGAAATGTGAACTACTTGTGGGAACATTT
>NW_011389052.1:3952-4478 GCF_000754665.1 Bison bison bison
ACCAGGGAGGAACAGCATGTTGAGCCCTTGCTGCTGAGCCGCATTAAAGACGAAGGCACTGCTTGGATTGGCTGCTCTATTCTTCCCTTCATCAGCCCCCTGACTGCACCTGTGGCCTCAGTGGGCCCAGGGGGCATCCCTCTGGTCTCACTGGGCCTCAGCCTCCAGCCCTGGGCTGAGCTGTCTATCCTAACGTGTTATGAGGCTTGAGGCTCCACCAGGTCCCCTGCTCATTGCTTAGAGCAGCTTTGCCCCACCAGCCCTGCCCACAGCCTCTATGGCTGGGGCCCTGTTGCCTGCTGATGCTCAGTCCTCCTTGCACCTGGCCCTGGCTGTGAATTCGTACCACCAAGCTCCTCGACCTGCAGATCCCTTCTGCACTGCATGGGATCAGGGCATTGAACCTTATGCCTGGTTATTGGCCCTCCTTGTGGCCTCCTGGTTTCTATTGCTAATTAATGGCTAATTCTCACTCAGCTCTGGAGAGAAGGTGGGGTGCGATAAGGGCAGGGGACTTTCCCAACCA
>NW_011389053.1:0-560 GCF_000754665.1 Bison bison bison
TTATGAGCTCAGTTGGGTCTCCCAGGATATCTGCTCTGCAACTAGAGATAGAAACCTGGGACATGAGCTCATCAATTTTGTAAGCAGCAGAAGAACATCTTAATGGTTAGTTCTACAAATTTTTATTTGGAGCCATAGAGTTGGAGGAGAGTCTGTGAGGGGATTTCTCAGGTCACCACTTGCTCCTGCATTGCCCTGAGGACTAAATCTTTGCATATTGCTTGGGTTTAACCCATTTCTGTTGAGATTCATAGTTCAAAGTGAAAGATGAACTCGTGGGAAGGGAATAGAGGTGGTAGGTTCTGAAGCAGGTGAGGGAAGACCTGACAGATAAGGGACTCAAAGTGACTGAGAAATGTGAAGTTAGTTTCACTTCAGGCTTCAGATTATAGTGTCAGTCTGGACATAGAGATACTTCCTTGCTGTCAACTGACAAATGTTATCAGCATCAGAGACCAAAATATGATAATCCTAGTTTTCTAGAGGAAAAATTTTATCATTGATCATCTGTTCTCCAGCCTCTGAACTGAGACAAAGTGGGCAGACAGATCTGTTGTGCC
>NW_011389054.1:0-621 GCF_000754665.1 Bison bison bison
GCTCTGCTAGCTGACTTTGGGCAACATTTAACCCCTCTCAGCTGTGTTCTCTTCATAGGTAACCATCATTTACTCAATCAGCAAAGATTTATTAAGTACCAGTTGTGTGCTGGGCCTATGTCTGAGTAATGGAAATAGAAGCCCCCTTCAGGAGTGTTTTAAGGATGAAGTGGAAAGTGTCAAGCATCTAGCACATAGTAGATGCTCAGCAATGGTAACTACTGTAGTTATTATTGAACAGGGATTCTGTCTCTTATCTTTTACTCAGAGTTGATCTTTGAGCTGACCATACTATCAGCAAATTTATTTAAAATATGTGTGTGTGTATGTGTGTGTGTGTGTGTGTGTATAAATTAACAGGGACTGGTTGTAGAATTCATGTTCTAAAAATCAATTTATTACCAGGACCATTCTAGTGACCCCTTCAGAGTTAGTAATTCTGATAGAATAAGAGCATGCCAATACTAGATCTAATTTGTCTACTTTAGGAATCCAAAAAATTTTTATTCCTGAAGCTTTCAGCCAAAGCCTATGTTTCTATGTTATCCTGGAAATTTCTCTTCCAGGGCTTTGAATGGATAGCAAGATATTTAAAAATCCTCAGTCTAAACACTGACATGT
>NW_011389055.1:0-531 GCF_000754665.1 Bison bison bison
ATCTAGACTTGGCTTTGGGGCTCAGATCTGCAGGGCACTGGGTCTGTTTGCTGCTCTTTGCTGAGGGTGTTGTCTGTTAGTAAGGAGTGTCTAGAAATGTCCCACAGGAGCAAGTACACCTGGGCATCTGGCTGGCAAACCTCAACTGATGGGTCCCCTGGACATTGAGACTCAGGCAAAGGAACAGGGGACTTGGGATTCAGGATTGAAAGCTTGGGTCTCCCCTTCCCTCTAGGCCCTGGAAGGAGCAGGAGGTCAGATGACACAGAGGGTAGGAGAACTTGCCCACCCATCCTACACAGTAAAACTGCTCCTGAGACCTGAGCATTGGAAATGGACAATCACCTGGAATCTCTGTTTTCCTGAATAATCATTTATAAGCCCCAACCAAACTCTTCTGAGGTTTCTGCTTTTAAACTGTTTTTATATTATAAAAAGTACATTTTAACTGTTTAGCATATTGCAACATTGAAATTTGAGAGAAAACATTTCTTTTCAAACTATAATAAAACAAGATATGTTATTAATGAC
>NW_011389056.1:0-785 GCF_000754665.1 Bison bison bison
CCTGCCACTTCAGGCCAGTTCCTAGTGGCAAATGGCTGTGCAGACCTATCACATGGGTGGGCCATCTGCAGAAGCCCGCCCCCCAATGATACTTCAATTAAAAATGGCTGTGGTGGGCTATGCACAGAGACGCTGCAAATGATGCTGTGATCTGGAATGTGAACAAGATGCCTGTGCCAACCCCATGAGAACTCTGCCTCCTACCCACTGAGGAGAACCGTATAAAGCAACCCCACCCACGGCCTGTCCTGGGGAACATATATCCCAGAACACTCATCTCATATTTGCTCAAAGAAGAAAGCTTTCCTTTGCTTCTGAATCAAACTTGGTCTCTTTCTGTTGTCTCCAGCAGCACTGTGCAGGAAGACCCTTATTGAGATCGGTCGGTAACATAAGTACTGATACATGATAACTGATGGAATTGTGATTTAAACAAGTTTGTCCAGAACTAAGCCAGGAGTACAAGTTTTCCAGTCTCCGGAGGAGTCAAGCCAGCCCTGTATTCTTTCTACTTACCCTGTATCTTGTGTCTTGGAGAATATGGGTTGATGAGGTGGCCCTCTGGGATTTGAAACTTTGAACTGTAGAAGCTGAAGAAATTTTTTAAAAAGTAGCTTGCTGAAATAGAGGTGAAGCTTATCTCTGAGCCATACCATTTCTTTATTTTGCATGAAGCCTCTGGAATGGATAATTGAGTTATGCAAATAAAAATCAAGCATCTAGGGGTGGATCTGCCTATAGGGGACGTTGATGCTGAATGCTCTGTGGTGATAGAAGTGCTAGAG
>NW_011389057.1:0-602 GCF_000754665.1 Bison bison bison
GCGGGCTCCGGTCACAGTTACCAGCATCAAAGCACAGATCAAGAGAGGATAAGGGCACAAACCTCTGGACCAACCTCACCCACCAAGGGACAGATACCACAAGGAAGACTAACTAGGTTCCTGAACCCGTCAAAACAGAGACCACAAACAGAACGCTGGACAAAATGATATGGCACAGAAATACGTTATAGGGGAAGAAACAAGATGAAAACCCCCAAGGACCACTGAATTAAGAGGTGATAGGCAATCTAATGATTAATTCTTGCTTTTAGTCATCTTAAGTGGAGACACCAAATACTCACTTTCAGAAATCCTAGGTGCCATGAATTTTTAATTCCACTTCTTCCCACACATGTTTCTGAGAATGGCCTATTAGATGTTTCAATCTACAAATCATAAGTGATAGTGACAGAGAACTAATCAGAAACTGAGGACACATAGGGAAATGTCCGAGGAAGCTGAAAACAAATAAGAGAAACTTAATACAGTACTAGTTTTAAGAAATTAAAAAAGAAGAGGGACTTTAAAACTATGATTGAAACAGGGAAGTCTACTCATTGCTCTGTGGGACCTAAATGGGAAGGAGATCAATAGAACAGTAA
>NW_011389058.1:0-605 GCF_000754665.1 Bison bison bison
AGAAACTGATAAGGCCTGACTTAGGAGGTGCAGCTAGATACATGAAATTGCTTCTTCAAAACAGTGCCTCCCCAGAAGACCCCTCTAATCTCCCCAAGGATCTGTAGCAATAGCTTGGGGTGGAATTTTCCATTCAATTCAAGACGACGCTGAGGAAGTCCGGGGCTCTGGGAGACTGGGAGACGATAGGGGACGCTGCCAGGGTAACTCGGATGAGCACTGTCGGATTCCTACAGCAATTCCTCATTCAGGAGGTCGTTTCAGGCGGCACCCTGGACTCCCTCAGATACCCAGGGCGGTCCCCCTACCCCCCAAGGTAGGTAGGACCCTTCCCCCTCCAGAGGGAAGGGCTTTCATTCGCCGGGGCCTGTTCTCAAGACTCTGCCCAAAATGACTTGCGGTCTGGAATGAGATTCCCTGCTCTGGCCAGGGGGCAGCCCCCCGGGAGCGTAAAGGGTGTGAAGGCCCTGGGGCTCGGGTCTCCCCTACTGTCCGCTCCCAGCATTTCACGTGTCCCCGAGGGGCCGACGGGGCCGGCACAGCTCCCACCAGATTCTGGGCAGAGGGGCTCCAAGAGCAGCGGCTTGCCCAGGGAGGACCCACCC
>NW_011389059.1:0-598 GCF_000754665.1 Bison bison bison
AGCAGGATACATTATTGTTATATAATCCTAAGGAATGTAGATGGAAAAAAATGTTTGTCCTTTCCTCCTCCTTGAGAATTCCAGACACCCTCTCTCCTTGGGGACCCCCGGACTTCTTATCAACCTGCCTAGGAATTGACTCTCTCACTACCAAAAGGCTCTGTTCTTACCTCTGACCATTTGACATTGATCACATATTGAAGGTGAAAATTGCTGGTATACGTGGGAATGACAAGAAGCTGGATATATTAAGTAGTACGTTGGGTGGCATAATGCAGATCCAAAGACGTTTCAGCAGACTAACTTTTCAGTTGTTTCATTATATGGTACCTGTCTTTTGAATTCCTCTAACATGCCATTAAGTTCTCAGTGAAAGTGTTATGAATGAACAAACAATAGAAAGGATCTAAGAAGATGAGGTTAGTCATGGAAACTGCTGGTTGGCCACCAAGATTTGTCCTTCTTACCTTACACAGAAATGGAGTTGTGGCTGGGCACATGATAACTAGGCTATATTTCCCAGCTTCCCTTGCAGTTAGGTTTGGTCATATAATTGAGTTTTCACTCATTAAATCTTGGCATACAAGATGAATGCTAC
>NW_011389060.1:0-643 GCF_000754665.1 Bison bison bison
AGTGTCCTCCACATAAGCCTATATAATACAGGTACCTTTTCCCTCTTCCCCAACCCCTAACTTTATTTTTCAATTCTCTTTGTGTTTCTGGCTGCTCAAAGACAGAGCGGAGTAACTGGCTTTTTCTACTTTGAGCAGTGCTTACCTTAATCTTGACAACAGTTTCCTTTGAACCATTAATAAAAGTCACAGGGACTTCTCTGGTGACCCAGTGGTTAAGAATCCGTCTTGCAATGCAGGGGATGTGAGTTCAATCCCTTGTTGAAGAACTAAGATCCCACATGCTGAAGAGCAACTAAGCCTGTGTGCTGCGATTACTGAGCCTGCATGCTGTGGAGCCCCCGCACCGCAACCAGCAATCCTGTGTACACAACAAAACAGCTGGCGTGCTGCAAAGAAGATCCTGGGTGCCGCAACTAAGACCCAATGCAGCCAAGTAAATAAAATAAAACGATCTTTTTTAAGTCACAGGCATTGATTAGGTTCAGTCTTCCCAACCTCCCTTTCCATCACTCCTTTTGTCCCCCATATGAATGTATATTTTCAGTTTTCTCCCGATGCTTATCTTTAAGTATCACTATGGGCTCAGTGGTAAAGAATCTCTCTCCAACACAAGAGACACAGGTTCAATCTCTGGGTTGGG
>NW_011389061.1:0-541 GCF_000754665.1 Bison bison bison
CAGAAGCCTTAGCAAACTACCTTTGGCAGCTTTTAATCTAAAGACACAAATTTAAGTTTGCTTTGAGGATTAACCAAGAAAATGTCTAAAAATGCTTTGTAAGACTCTAAAGCACAATACAAACATAAGGTGTTACTAGTATTCTCATAGTTAGCTCTCGCCAAGAGTAGGTCCCCCCTTATAGGAAATCTGAGCAGAGCTGAAGTTATTTCTGTATACTTTTCCCAAAGGAATTTATGTTCTATATCAAAAATGTAAATAACTCCTAAAAAAAGGAGGGGGGAGAGGAAAGAAACAAAATTCAGGTGAGACTAGAAGGAGGAGGTAAATTAAATAGCACAGGAGAAGTTTTTTGTAATAAAATAAATAAATAAATAAAATAAAGCAACATACAGATGGCTAACAAACACATGAAAAGATGCTCAACATCACTCATTATCAGAGAAATGCAAATCAAAACCACTATGAGGTACCATTTCACGCCAGTCAGAATAGCTGCGATCCATAAGTCTACAAGCAATAAATGCTGGAGAGGGTGTGG
>NW_011389062.1:0-501 GCF_000754665.1 Bison bison bison
GGAAACACTACGATCCCTTATCTCACTCACTGCACTGAAGTACGCTGGTCCCTGCCCTCATTCAAATCCCTGACAAACACTCCTGAGCCAACATCTCCATCCCTGCACTGAACTAGAATGGTTTCTACTTTGTTCAAGCCCCCGGAAAACCATCCTGAGCTGACAACTCGCTGCCTGCCCCTGAACTAAGGTGTGTCCTCCCCTTTTTCAATCCCTCTGGAAACACTCCTGTATCCACATCTCACTCCCTGCCTTGAAGCCGCCTGGTTCCTGCCCTTGTTCAAGACTTTGATAAATGCTCCTGAACCACATTTTTGTCCCTGCACTGAAGCAGGTGGGTCCTGCCCACGTTGAAGGTCTAACAAACACTTCTGAGCGCATATCTCGCTCTCTACACTGAACTGGGCTGAGTCCTACACTTGTTCAGATTAAATCAGTCACTCAGTCATGTCTGGCTCTTTGCGACCCCATGAATCTCAGCATGCCAGGCCTCCCTGTCAA
>NW_011389063.1:0-669 GCF_000754665.1 Bison bison bison
CAGTATCTAAGCCCATGGTAATGGGGTATGAAAACAGCAGAAAAGTTTCCTTTTGTTATGTGAATGTGCTATAAACTTTGCAGAGGTCAGTGTACCCACGAGGCCTTGAGTTTGGGGCAGGATTTGCAGGAGAAATCGACCAGACCTGAGTCCAGATGGATTCGTGTCTCTGGGAGGCCAGTGTAGGCTGATAATGAATGATAGTCAGGTAACATCTCCTGCCAGCATGATGTGAAAGTCATTTGTAACCTTTGGAAGGGGTTGGAGGACCCTTCTTTGTTGTTGTTTAGTCGCTAAGTCCGACTCTTTGTGACCCCCTGGATTGCAGCACACCGAGCTTCCCTGTCGTTCATTATCTCCAGGAGTTTGCTGAAATGCATGTCCATTGAGTTGGCGATGCCATCCAACCATCAGTATTTCTCAGCATCAGGGTCTTTTCCAGTGAGTTGCCTCTTCACATCAGGCAGTCCAAGTATTGGAGCTTCACCTTCTGCTTCTAGAACCTCTAGATAGACTGAAATTGGCTTTACTTGGCTGAGATTTAGTGTTCTCCACATGGTAGAATTTAGGCTTAAGATAAGCATTAAATTGTAGAAAGGTAAAATTACATCTATTCCACAATTGATTATGAAACTTGAAATTAACATCTGCTGGTATTTATTTCATTCA
>NW_011389064.1:0-559 GCF_000754665.1 Bison bison bison
TCATGGATTGAAAGAATAGCTGTTGTTAAAATGTCTTTACCACACATTGCAATCTACAGATTCAAGGCAATTTCTATCAAAGTTTCATGGCATTTTCCACGTAAAGAGAATGAAAAATCCAAAAATTTGTATGGAACCACAAAAAAGAACCTAAATAGCCAAAGCAGTCTTGAGGAAAATAAAAGAGCAAAGCAGGCGGCCTCATGTTGCCTGATTTCAAACTGTATTACAAAGGCACAGAAGTAAAAATGATGTGGTTTTGGCATAATGACAGATATACAGATGAACAGATCAGAGGGCCCATAAATAACCCTCACACATATGGGGAATTAATTTACAACAAAGGAGCTAAAAACATACAATAGGAAGAGTCTCTTCAGAAAATAGTATGGGAAAACTGCACAGCCACATTCAAAAGACTGAAACTGGACCATACATGAAAATCAATTCAAAATGGATTAAAAACTTACTGTAAGACCTGATACAATTATGTAAAGTTTAAAAATAAAATAAAATTTAAAAAAAATAAATAAAATATGAGATTAAAAAAAAAAAAAAA
>NW_011389065.1:0-622 GCF_000754665.1 Bison bison bison
TGTTAGAATGTTTTTCACAATCCAACATTCAAACCTTATTCTGATCATGGAAATCCGAAGGCCTGAATTGCAAACTTACTTTTCACAAAATAAAACTGTTGACCACTCATTTTTTTGGTGCTTGTAACAAATAATGTCCAACTGCATTTGTGTGTTTTTAATGGATTAAACTTTCCTAGAGATTATGATTTAAGTCAAATAGAAAATTTAGCAGTTGATACGTAGAGTGGAGGACAGAAGCCTCTTCTTTTACTTCAGTTTGAGTATATTTTTTGCCAAACAATTACCTAAATTGTTGGCTTCTAGCTTAAATAAGTTTAATGATGTATTTCACTATTTTCCCCCTTTTTCTAAACCATTCTTGCTTAGACATAATGTCCTATTAAATTTCCCACTTGGTTATTTTCATGACACTGTGGGAATCCTACTTCAGTATGAAAGGATTTTGTATTCCTGTGTTTTGTCAGAGTTTAAATGATCAACAACAAAGTAGCTTTTGTTAATATTTTGTAAAATATTAAGTGCTCTGTGAATCATAGTTCTTAGAGCTGAATGGAACTTCAGTGAATCATTGGGTCTAGTGCCCTGGAAGAAATGACTTTCCTCATTGAATAAATAAGAA
>NW_011389066.1:0-683 GCF_000754665.1 Bison bison bison
ATATTTTAGTTTGTGGACCTCAAATCTTCTGGTGTTGATTTAGCCATATATCTAACATTTAAAATATGTTAAGCATTTTAATAGGAGAAGGCAATGGCACCCCACTCCAGTACTCTTGCCTGGAAAATCCCATGGATGGAGGAGCCTTGTGGGCTGCAGTCCATGGGGTCACTAAGAGTTGGACACGACTGAGCGACTTCACTTTCACTTCTCACTTTCATGCATTGGAGAAGGAAATGGCAGCCCACTCCAGTGTTCTTGCCTGGAGAATCCCAGGGACAAGGGAGCCTGGTGGGCTGCCGTCTATGGGGTCGCACAGAGTCGGGCATGACTGAAGCGACTTTGCAGCAGCAGCAGGATGTGTTATAGTAGTCTAAGGGAATAAAATAAATCATAGAGTCAACCTTCATGACACTCTAGGAAAAAGATAGTTGTATTATTTGGACCCACTTTACAAATGAGAAAAATAGGGCATAGCTAAGCTGTGAAATCACTGAAAGTCACATAGTTAGAAAATAACAGAACACTTGTAGCCATATACAAGTACTTTCATACTACTTTCCCTAGTAAGTTACAAATTTTAAAACCAATTTCCCAATCATAAGTAAGAAAAAAATCAGTTATCAATAGGAATGAATAATGATATATATTACATTTTTTGATAAGGCTAATTATTAAGACCA
>NW_011389067.1:0-578 GCF_000754665.1 Bison bison bison
ACAGCCAAAAATAAATAAGTAAATAAAAATGTTTTATGAACATTTGTCATTGCATCTAATCCGAAAAAGAAGGGACTCTGTTCTTTGTTTTGGAAGGCAGCCTGAATCGCTGGAAAGATAATTGGTCCCCAAATAGGAAACCTAAGTTCTGATCCAGCTGTGAACGTGGGCTGGTTATTGTCCCACTCTACAGCCTTGCTTTCTCATGTGGAGAACAAAAGGGGCTGCATGAGGTGGGCTGCAGTCTGTTTTTCAGGCCTAGGTTTTACAAATAGAAGTTGGAGTCCTAAAGGATTTCAGGCTTTCTATGGAGATATATTCTTTTCCTACTGATACATACTTCAGATGTTTCAACTACTTATTTGTTTGTGTGTGACTGCAACATATCTGAACCCCTGCAACTGTGGGAGAGTTTTTCAGTTCACAAATCTTGAGAGAGGGAACATGTCTGCTACTACAGACACTGAAAAATCCAAATATTCACTTTCCCATTTCTCCTGGGCCTAGAACTAGGTTACTGATAGAAGCAACGACCATTTATCCCATCTATGGAGACCAAATTGGGAGCTTGTGACTCC
>NW_011389068.1:0-648 GCF_000754665.1 Bison bison bison
TATGATTGTGTGTTTATAAAGTAGCATAACCAGGTTGAAAGTATAACTTTGTTAATTAAGTTATCTAATAGTAAAAAAGCTTGTGGAGCATTTCTCAAATATAATCAGTGGATATTTGGTTTACATATAATAGTTTTCTTAGAATAAAAGTAGCATGCCATAAGTTTCATGTACACTATAAGAAATGTGTCTTCTTTGCATAGTTGAATCATATTTGAGTAGACGAATAATGTGGTATATATTGCAGCCTCATAAACTAAAGAAATAACTCAGTTTTTCTTGAAGAGTAACATCGTTGTGTGGATGCAAGTAGTTGACAGACATTGTGAAACCCTTTCTCTTTGTCCAACATTTAGACTTTCTCTAAACCCTAGTCATTCACCATATTATAGCTCATCAACAGATTATCCAGAAAGTTTTTCCTGACTGTACAGCTCAGCTTCAGTTCAGTCAGTTCAGTGGCTCAGTTGTGTCCGACCCCCTTTGAGACCCCATGAATCGCAGCACGTCAGGCCTCCCTGTCCATCACCAACTCCTGGAGTTCACTCACAGCTCAGCTTAGTTTCTATTAAAACATATTCTCTGGTGAGATACCATCTTATCATAATATTCAACAGAATTTCTTTAAATACCTAGGTGCATTTTACT
>NW_011389069.1:0-813 GCF_000754665.1 Bison bison bison
TTTCAGTGTTGACCATCTGGTGATGTCCATGTGTAGAGTCTTCTCTTGTGTTGTTGGAAGAGGGTGTTTTCTATGACCAGTGTGTTCTCTTGGCAAAACTCTATTAGTCTTTGCCCTGCTTCATTCCGTACTCCAAGGCCAAATTTGCCTGTTACTCCAGGTGTTTCTTGACTTCCTACATTTGCTTTGCTCTTGCTGAAAGAGCCCTCGTTGGGGGTCACAAAAGGATTTTCTCCTGGTATGCCCAAAGGGTGGTGACAGGGATGGGAATGATGGCGAGTTATTTCTTGGAGCAGGTGCTTCTGCCACCTGATGTTGGCCTGCAGTCCCCCTCAAATGCATTCCACTGCCCCGTGGGTGGGGAGTCAAGAATCCTTCCCTTCCCCTCTCGTCTGTCCATCGTACCTCCCCCAGGGAAGTTCTTGAGAAGTATTGATGGGTCCTGTTCTCCTGTCCGGGTTGGTGACTGAGAGGAGAAACTGTGCCCTAGGATGAGCCCCTTCTAGCAACGAGTCCCTGCCGGTCTCCTCGGGAGCTCCTATGCTGTGGCTGGCTCTCTGGACAGTGGGTTGTTTATTGGTCGCCACCTGCCTGTCGTTGGCTTTTTTAGATGGTCCTGCAGCAGGGTTGGGGGGAGGGGGGCTATGGATGGAGCAGGCCAGCCGGCTAACTCTTGAATGCCCTGGGGCTATGGAAGGAGGCTGTGTGGGAGGGGCACTTTGGGCCAGAAGTCAAGGGGGCAGCGATGGGTAGCCACTGGGCTTTTTGGTTTGGATTGGAAATCTTGTCTTGGAAACTTGATTGATTTGGAGA
>NW_011389070.1:0-693 GCF_000754665.1 Bison bison bison
ATCAATGCAGGATTAAGTTCAATGCTTTTGGCATCAGGTAGACTATGATTGGAGCTTTGGATCCTTCATCTCTGGGACTCTGAGCAAGTTATTAATCTCCCTATGCCTCAGTTTTCTCATCTGTAAAAGAGCAGCAATAATTATGCCCACTACTTCTATAGGGAAGTTGTGATGATTAGATGAAATACATTGCTTAGCACATCATATATTCATAATTGAGAGTAACTACTTTTTACTAATGAATTAGACTGACGTTTCATGGTGAATCCAAAATCAGCATTTAGAACGATCAGTGTTATTTTATTTATGTGATTATTTTCATAAAGACCTGATGTAATGACACACTTCAAAGTCTGGCTCAAATGTATCTTATCTGTAGCCTGCTTGACCAAGTTTTCCATAATCCTGCAGTTTTCCATAATCCTGCTTGTGAATGACTTATGGTGCATTGGTTTGCATATAGTTTATTTCTCCTGAAAGGAAGAGACCATCGTATATTACCTTTTTTTTTTTTTTCTTTATTTGCCCCACAATTTGGCAGAATGTCCCACAACATGGTAGATAGATACTGGTTCTTTAAATTCTCCCATAGAGGCCATCAATTTTCTTCCTCTGTAGCTTGTTTATTCCGCTACTGTTTCAGTGGCATGCTCTAAACTTGATTAACAGTCCTCTTCCTTCAGTTACGAGCTC
>NW_011389071.1:0-629 GCF_000754665.1 Bison bison bison
AACAAGAATCTCCTTACTGGTGACATCTCTTTTTAGTAATTTTCCATTCATCAGCCCCCGCCCCCAACCAGTTTCTTAGCTATAAATCTCCACTTGTCCTTGCTATATTTGGAATTGAGCCCAGTTCTATATTGAGATCTGGTTTCCCCTATTGCAATAGTTCCTGAATAAAATCTGCTTTTACTGTTTTAACTACTTTTTGGTCTGGTGTTCTTTCACAAGGGTTGGGAAATGAGGAGTGGTTGCTAATAGGTTGGAGTTTCTTTTTGAGGTAATGAAAATGTTCTAAAATTGATTGTTGGACAGTTCTACATACAGACTAAAAGCCATTTTATTCCATATTTTAACATATGAGTGTTAAATAAAAGTGTTGAATAGATTGTCAGTGTCTGGATTGGACTTCAGGTCTAGCTAACTTTAAAGCCCACTTCTTCACAAGGCTGTTCTGCTCCCCAGAATGTGCTTGATAATGCATTGCTGTTATTAGGGCTACCATTCTGATGACTCAGCAGAGGAAAGAGTTCATGACTGAGAAGGCCAACTTGGTAGGACTTTGGAAGTCTGTGGATTTGAGCAGCAACCAGCACAGCCTGGAGCAGTTGTGGACTGCCTGAGAACAGGCCTGCATT
>NW_011389072.1:0-563 GCF_000754665.1 Bison bison bison
GAGCAAATGCTACTCTGACAGACCTCTACTGACCTCTACTTGGTATAATCTATTTGACAGTTTGTTTTACCTCTTCTTACCCTTGATATAACTCTGGCGGAGATTTCTGCCGACAGTTCGCCTTTAAATCACACATTAAAAAAAAAAAAAAAAACTGTCTACCTGTCCACCTCCTTTGGAAGTCTCCAAGGCAAGTTTCAGACATCATGGAGATGACATTCCTACCAAGGATGCACCTTCTTCTCTGTAGGGTAAATAAGATAGCATTTTAACAGAGAGAAATATACAAATATATGCTTGTTTCCAAAGAAATTAACATTTGCTTCCTATGTTTTGCAACCCAGATCAAAAAAGTGGGGCTTTAAAAAGGCAAATGTTTTTTCCTATCAAAATTTCCTTCTTTAGAAATGGAAAAAAAAAAAAAAGCTAACAAGATTTTATCTGTGAGTAATGTGTTTTTATGTTGGTGTTGAAACTCAATATCTTCAGTCTATCGAATCCTTTAGTTTAACCAAATTCTCATAAAAGAAAATAAGAAAAGAAAGAGAAAGAACCAAGCAGTT
>NW_011389073.1:0-511 GCF_000754665.1 Bison bison bison
GAGTAACGTGGAAAATAAAAAGCAAATGGAAAAGTAGAAAGGAAGAGAGAGAGTAGAAAATGGCATTTATCTTGTTATTAGAATGTAATATTTGAATTATGCACACACACATCCACACAAGCTTACACCAACGAGGTCAAAAAGAAGAAAATTCCCGTGAACAATTCACTCTGAAAGGCCTATGGAATGCAGTTTTCTGAGTGAAAATATGTTAGGGAATCTTACTTTGAGAAATTTACCTATAAGAGGATTCCGCTTTGAAGTTTATAACAGTATTGTTGACTATAATCACCACATAAAAAGGAATGATAATTATATATGTGATGTGACAGAGGTGTTAGCTAATGCTACAGTGGGTGTTATATATCATATTACGATACGTAAACATTTCAAAACAACACATTGTACACTTTGCACTTACACAGTGTTGTAAATTATATATCAATTTTTTTTTAAAAGAAAGAGTATTCTACATGATACTTTGAAGGGAAGTTTCCTTAATGATATTGAC
>NW_011389074.1:0-638 GCF_000754665.1 Bison bison bison
AGACAAGCATAGCTTTTATGTGTTTAAATGGTTGAGGGGAACAAAATGCAGAATAATATTTTCTGATATGTGAAACATTATGTGAAGTTCCAACTTCAGTGTCTACAAATAAAGTTTTATTGGAACACAACCATGCTGTTTCTTTTACTTTTATCTTTTGCATTTTTGGCTGCCTTCATGCTTATAAGTTGCATCAGAGACCCTTTGGAATGCAAAGCCTAGAATATTTACTGTTTGGCCCTTCACAGAGAAAGTCTCCAGTCCCTGGCTTAAGACATGGCATCCCGAGTCCTGTATCCTTGCTTTGCTCTGTCCTCAGTCTTGCTCACCTCCTCATGGGGAAAAGAAAATCATTGAAGTCACCTGAGTGCCAACATCTAACAAAACTTGAGAAATAGCTCCCTTACAGCTTCTAAAATATCCTCCTTTTTGCCAGTAGAATGAAGATCTGGGTTTAAGAAACACTTCATGTGTGCTTGCTCAGTCGCTCAGTCATGTCCAACTCTTTGTGACTCTGTGGACTGTAACTCACCTGGCTGGATTTCCCAGACAGGAATACTGGAGTGGGTTGCCATTTCAGGGGATCTTCCTGACCCAGGGATGAAACCTGAGTCTCCTGAGTCTTCTGCATTGGCAGG
>NW_011389075.1:0-695 GCF_000754665.1 Bison bison bison
TGTTAAACAAAAACCCACTCACTCCTGTAGGGGAAGAATCAGAGGCAAATATTTTAATTTGAAAGATCCTTTATCTTCTCCCCTTTGTAACTGAGGTAACTATTACAGGGAGTGATAGTTACATGCCAAGGGAGCCTGAAGTAAAAAATGACCATTTTTGACACAGGAAATATAGCATCGGTAGGCTGTGTTCACCAGATTGAGTGTGACTAATCCATCTTTGCATGTCTGCCACCCGAGTAGGAACTTAGGGTCCACTTCTCCACCTCCCGGCTCAGAAGCTGCCCTCTGACCTGAGGACCGCCACCTGTGACTCTGAAGAAGCTACTCTATTTCCCTGTCATCCTCCATCCGATTCCAAGGCCCAAGTGTTACAAACATGGGCTCTGGGACCAACAACTGTTCCTCCCCATCTTCCAGATTCTAACAGCCTCAGCACCCTCCTAGGGAAACTCTTTCTCTCCCAGCCCCCGGCCACAGCAAACTGCCAAGCTCCCATTTCTTGGAACACTGGAGAAAACCAACCTTTCCTAGGCCCTCAGAGGCTTTTCTTTCTCCAAGAAAGTGTTTCTAGCCTAAACTCAATTGTTGGATTAACTACAAATATTCTAGAAGCAAAGATTCTCAAAGTGAAAGTGAAAGTGTTAGTTACTCCATCTGGCCCAACTCTTTGTGACCCCATGGACTGTATAACC
>NW_011389076.1:0-534 GCF_000754665.1 Bison bison bison
TGGAAAAACTATAGCCTTGACTAGACGGACCTTAGGATCACTTTTTTAGACTCCACATATAAGTGGTATATTTGTCTTTCTCTGTCTTACTTCGCTTAGTATGATAATCTCTAGGTCCATCTATGTTGCTGCAAATGGCATCATTTCACTCTTTTTTATGGCTGAGTAATATTCTAGTATATATATGCCACATCTTCTTAATCCATCTGTCGATGGACATTTAGGTTGCTTCCTTGGCTTGTGTAATCAGTGAAAGCTCTATTATTCTTTAGTAGACGTGGGACGGGACAAGGAGCTGGAGGGAAGTAGGGAGCCGTGGTGCCATGCTCTGTGCTTCATCCCTCACAGCTCACTGTCTGTAGCTTTCTGTCTGTGAGTGGAACAGAATGATCGCATCCAGGTACATGCACATGTCTGGGCATCTGTGTGGAAAGATGTATGTGTGTGAATATGTGTATACCTGTGTATATGTGCTGAAGAGAGGACATTTGTGGGTACATGAGGGTATGACTGCAGTGTGAGTGCATAGGTGGA
>NW_011389077.1:0-840 GCF_000754665.1 Bison bison bison
GTATCTTTCCCTCTGGCTCTTGCTTCCATTTGCCACTGAAATGCCTCTTGTCCAGTTTATAAATCACCAGGGCAGGGGACCCTTTCAGTTCGTTTTGACCCAAAGATGGAAACATTTGACTGTGATGATCTCTCCTCTTTGAAGCTTCCTTACTTTTTCATTTCTTTGACATTCCCCCTTGTTTTCCTCCAAATTCTATGGCTTTTCCTTTTCAATGTCCTTCACGGTCCTCTCTCGTTCTCCTAACCCTTTAAATATTGGTGCTGCCCAAATGTGACAAATGACAGCTACTCAGCAGTCATCGCCCCTACATTCCGTTTAACTCTTAGGCAGAGATCTACTGATTTTTAGGGAAGGTAGGCTTCTGCCTCAGATCTGGAGCATACATTATGGTTGCTTGAATATGGAAATTTTAATCTCAGTCAATAGTGCATAAGGACAAAACTGCTGGAGGACTTCTTTTTCCATATGAAAGACAGAATCTCATGAAGTGGAATCTTTTGTCCCTCCTTCATATTTCTGCCTTGAATGTAGTTAAGTGAAGTCATGGAATTTAGGCTTTGGAAGCCACCTTGAGACCATGAGGTCACAAGTGTGAATATGGAAAGTCAATATGTAGAAAATGGCAGGGCAGAGAAAAGAAACAGCCTGGGTCCTTGATGACATTAATGAATTCAGACTAATATTAGAACTGCCCACCACCATGATTCTTAATATGTAAAATTATTAGTAAGTTAAGCCACTGTTATTTGGATTTTTGGCTATTTGCATTCTAATGCTGCAATCCTGGAACTGCAGGGCTTTGGTTTGTCTAGTTCTCTTTTCTTTGTATATGTTCTC
>NW_011389078.1:0-676 GCF_000754665.1 Bison bison bison
TAGGTACAGCTTTATGTTTTAGAAGTGTTCTATTTCCTCCTTGATTTTTGACTTTGTTGTGTACATTATTGAAATTGGGTTATGAAGTCTTCAACTATTATTTTTGAATTGTTTATTTCTCCTTTTAATTCTTCTTTGTGTATTTTAAAACTTTGGTATTAAATGGATATACATTTATCATTGGTATATCTTCTTGATGGAGTGAACACCTACCAGTCTTTGTCTTAGAGATTTTTTTGTTTGATATTAGGTTAGACACCACAGCTCTTTTATTGTAAGTTTCTGCATGTTAAGTTTGTCCACCATTTTACTTTCAAACTATTTGTGTTCTTCAATCTGAAGTGTGTCTCTTGCATATACTTGGATTACGGTTAGTTTTTCTTTTATCCATTCTGCCCATCTGCACTCTTTAATTGAAGAGTTTAATCTATTACATTTAAGTTATTACTTATACAGTAATATGTATCTGCCATTTTCCCCATATTTTTATGTATGTCTCACATCCTTTTTGTACCTGTCATCCTCCATCACTGCTTTTGTGTTAAATTTATATTTTATACTGTACCTTTTGCCATCTATTTTACTGCATGTTGAATTATTTTTCTAGTGATATATTTTGAAATTTTAATTCATATCTTTTAACAACGTAGTTTAGATAAATACTATTGCAATTTCA
>NW_011389079.1:0-640 GCF_000754665.1 Bison bison bison
CAGGGTGAGACTTCCCTGGTGGTTCAGTGGTTAAGAATCTGCCTTCCAATGCAGGAGGCACCGGTTCGATTCCTGGTCTGGGAACTAAGATTCCACATGCCATGGGGCAATAAACCCATGTGCCACATCTAGAGAGAAGCCCTCTAGCTGCAATGAGGATCCTTTGTGCCCCCATTAAAACCCAGTTTAACCAAAAATATGTAACTAGTTATTAAAAAAGAGAAGTAGAATACTGAGTACCATAATTATAAGAATTTTATCATCAAGACAAAGGTAGCCAGGGTGCCCCCTTCTTTTCCCAGTTGCCACAACTTCAGTTCCATTGCTGAGTCTTTTTCTCCAACTGAATGATCACAAAGCACCTGAGTTCTGAATCCACGTCATGACTTTTCACCCCCTCTAGTGTCTCAAACATTGAGTTCCTCTCTTCCCCTCTTCCCAGATGCTCCCACCCCTCTCCCCTAGCTTGTACCCAGCCCACCTCTTCCAAAGGCTGAGGACTGCTCATCTCTTTTGATTCTGAGTCCAAATCTCACCACCCTTGGCTGATCCTAAGGGAAAAGGGACAAGAGAAGATAGGTTAAAGGTCTCCAAATGAAGACAGAGGGGCTCAGGGGACAGACTAGCTTGTCTATTTGGG
>NW_011389080.1:0-531 GCF_000754665.1 Bison bison bison
AATGATGGAACCAATGAAATCAATGAAAATTTATACCTAAGTTATTTTAGTGCATGTACATGCATATAGACACACACACACACACACACACACGAACCCAATTCCCAGAACACAACTATTTGTTGCATGTGGAGTGAAAACTTAAGCTAAGACAATTTCCCATAAAAATATCTCGTCCAGCTATTTTTCAGAATTGACAAGTATACTGCCTCCTGTACTCCCAGACAATATCTTAAGTTTCTTTTTCTAAGGTCTTGCTTCCATTCTTTTTGTCATGCTTGAGGATACTCTTCAAGACAGAAGAGCTGCTGTGTCCTGTACCTACTCTGAAGACCTTAAGGAGGAACACTGCCATAGGTGATATTTAAAATATTAACTTCTGGTACAGAAAGGTTACCAATCAATCAGAATGGATACAAGTTAAAATGAACCCCTTATGGGTCTGTGAAAACTGAAATTTAGTTCCAAATAAATGAATTCCTAACAGCACAAAGGGGATCCAGGCTGTGTTTTTAAACTAGACTTATAATA
>NW_011389081.1:0-846 GCF_000754665.1 Bison bison bison
CCCCGCCCTGTGGCCGCTCTGCCTTCCCGCTCCCCTGGTGCCCACCCGCTCAGCCCTGGACTCTCCAGGCTACGCGCCTGTGAGGAGACAGAAAGAGAAGGGATGCCCAGAGAGGAAGGAAGCAAGCCCAGGGCTCCCAGCTCCTCTGGCTAGCCACAGGCTCCATGGGCCCCTCCTCCAGGAAGCCCCCTACCTCTGGTGATCTCCCCCTTGGCAGGCATGGCCCCCGAAACACCCCAGACATCTCAGCCCACCTGCAAGCAGACAGGCCAAGGCCCTCCCTGGGCCCAGTGATAGTGACCAACCCTCCTGAACCCCCGGCCAGCCCAGAGCTGGGTGACTGGGCGGCGGGGCCAGCATAGGTGGGCCCGGGCAGGTCCGAGACATCCACAGTCCTCCGCGAACCATCGTCCTGCCCCAGCCTCAGCCAGGTCTGCACACACAGCAGCGACCCAGCTGGGGTCTGTGTCCTGGAGACCAAGTTCAGGGCCAGAATCAGCGCGAGTAGCCAGAGTCCAGCAGTGAGAGGGCCCCAGGGACTGACCTCCACACCCACCCTGCTCAGGCTGCTCATTCCTGGGCCAGGGGTCCTGGGGTGGGGGCGGGGGCAAAGGGCAGAGAAGGCTGGTCTCCAGATGGCTCTACAGAGCTGGGTGGTGGCCATGTTCTGTGCGGGGCTGACCAGCACATCCACCACTGGCCACTGGCTACTGAGTGTCAGGAATGTGGCTCGTGTGCTCGAGGAACTGAAGTTTTAATTTTACTTACTTTTCACTAGTTTCACCTAAATAACCACTTGTGGCTGGGGACTGCCCTACTGCATGGCGGCCTGTCTTCCCCGGCCTC
>NW_011389082.1:0-542 GCF_000754665.1 Bison bison bison
ATGTATACCTGTGGCGGATTCATTTTGATATTTGGCAAAACTAATACAATTATGTAAAGTTTAAAAATAAAATTAAAAAAAATAAAGTATCAACCAGTCAAAAAAGAAAAAAAAAACAAAAAACCTTTAGTAGACTTAAGACTTAAAACCAGATATTGGCAGACTTTAGAATTAATTTAAGCATTTTGAAAGAGGTTATAGGAGTGAGAAGAAAAAGTAAAACTACTCATTCCTTCTCCCCCGTAGATCTTCCTTTCCCCTTTCTTGTATTCTCTGTACTTCCTCAGGAGAATATCTACGCAGCTCATTCAGTATCCTTTCCAGCTTTAAAGGTAAAATGAGAACAACAGAATAACTGCCTAAGCAACAGCAGCAACAAAATACCAAATGGTTAATACCTGAGGAATATATGAATACCACCTTAATATAGTGAAAATCTTGCCCAACAATTTGTGGTGGCTTCCTGATGTTCTGGTCCATGTATTACAGCCTAAGTGAATTTTTTTGATATCTGATCACATCACTTTTCCTTCTTTAAAGCA
>NW_011389083.1:0-662 GCF_000754665.1 Bison bison bison
ATCACCTCAAAGATTCAGTTTTCCAGAAAAAAGCAAGAAAATGATGATCACAAAAGTCAAGATAGGGTTTCCTCCCAGGAGGAGGGAGAGAGTTAAAGATCAAGGAGGGACACAGAGAGAAGGCTTCAGGTAATACCCGGTTTCTTTCTGGGTGCTTGAGTCACATGGCATTTTCTTCATAGCAGTTTTTAAAGTATGTATGTAATTTTTTTTATTGAAGTAGAGATTATTTACAATATTGTGTTTATTTCAGATGTACAGCAAAGTCATTCTTTTCCATTATAGGTTATTACAAGATCTTGAATATAATTCCCTGTGCTATATAGTAGGTCCTTGTTTATCTACTTTGTACATAGTAGTGTGTATTTGTTAATCCACAAATCCTAATTTATCCACCTCTCCCTTTCTTCTTTGGTATCCATAAGTATTTTTTGAGTCTGTTTCTATTTTGTAAAAAGTTCATTTATATCCTTTTTTTTTAGATCCTATATATAAGTTATATCATATATTTGTCTTTCTCTGTCTGACTTACTTCACTTAATATGATAATCTCTGGGTCCATCCATGTTGCCTCAAATGACAAGATTTCATTCTTTTTAATGGCTGAGTAATATTCCATTGTATACGTATACACATTTTCTTTATCCATTCATTCATCAGAA
>NW_011389084.1:0-532 GCF_000754665.1 Bison bison bison
TGGCAGAATCCTCTTAATAGGGAAGAACAAAATTCCAGGCCTCCCACAAACTAATAACTGTAAATGAACCCACAGGAAGGATGTTGTCCTGACTGCACAGAGCATGCTTATGGCAAGTCCAGACCGTCACCCAACGCACATTTGTGGGGAGGCAAAACGGCAAACTCCTATAGTCAAAAATGACTTTTTAATTATTTTTTAAATTTCTTAAATTGAAGAATGATGTTGTCCAGCTTCAAAATATTTACGCAAAAAAAAGTAGAAAATCTGCAAATAAAGTGTCCTATGTATTGGAGCAGAGCCTCACCTGGAATCAGAAGATCTGGCTATTTTGGGAATTTATAAGAATCATTTAATCTCTTTTGAGCTGAGTAGTACAATAGGAGTTCAGTTTTCATTCATTCATAAAACAAAAACATGCCACAGACTGTGCAAGGCACTGGAAACACAGAATCAGAAAGCCATGAATAGACCTGTGAGGAGATGACACCTGGGATCCCCAGGGTATATGAAAATTCAAGATTCTGTTGGC
>NW_011389085.1:0-541 GCF_000754665.1 Bison bison bison
TTTTGGTAAGCCATCTCATTTCCTCTTTGGAAGGTAGAATTTAAGCAGTAAGTTAACATGATACGGTATTGTCATTCTGCCTAACAGTCAAATGGTGCTTTAAAATACATGAAGTCAGACCAAAATTGCTACTTTAATAGCTTCCTGCAGTTTGTGCTTGTAACTTTCAGGGTGAGGACAGAATTTATCATTGGGACACCTGAGCTATTGTGTATGGGGGGAAAATACCACTTTAATGCATCTCTCGGTTATTCAGAGGCAAGGCCCAGATCCTATTATGCATAAAAATGGAAAATGCTGTCTTCTTTGGAGCACAGTTGTGTCTCTAAGAGATGATTATGTTGTTAATAAACTTTTTTTTTTTAACTTTCTTTAAAGGGGGTGAGTTATGGGCCCAGTAATTTGTGGGAGAGAGCAGGAGAGGGAAGTCTGTAATGAGAGGAGAAAGTGAGGTAGGAGACAGTGGGCCTCTGGGCCAGACACCTGGTGGTTATCAAGTGGAGTAAAACTGAGCCGTTATTCTCACCCAGACACTCCAAGG
>NW_011389086.1:0-925 GCF_000754665.1 Bison bison bison
GAATGAAAATTAAAATGATTTCAGGTAAATGAGAGATGATAGAATTGGAGGCCACCAGACACACACTACACAAAATTGCCTCAGAAAGTTCTTCAAGCTAAAGGGAGATGACAGCAGATGAAAACATGGATCCTCTCAAAGCTATAGAGACTGTGCTAAATGTTGATCCTCTATTAGAAGATTTAAGCAAAAATATTAGCAACAAACTATAAGATTCATAATAAATTTATAAATAGAATATATGACAATGATAGCACCAAAGACAAGAAAAAGAAAGTGGAAGAAAAGTATAGTGACTGACACTGCATGTTGTGACATAATATCATTTCAAGGTAAAATGTAACTGAAGATTAATAATTCAACATTGGGCTTTCCCAGTGGTGAAGACTCCACCTGACAATGCAGGAGACGTGGGTTCAATCCATTGTCTAGGAAAATCCCACATACCAGGGAGCCACTAAGCCTGTGCACCACAACTAGTGAGCCTGTACTCTAGAGCCCAGGGGCCACGACTACTGAAGCTTGTGCACCATAGAGCCTGTGCACTACAGCAAGAGAGGCCACCGCAATGAGAAACTCATGCCTGCAACTAGAGAGTAGTCTCTGATCTCCACAACTAGAGAAAAGCCCATGCAGCAAGGAAGACCCAGCCAGCAAAAAATAAAAATTACTTTTAAAATTAATAAAATTAAACATTATAATCACCTAAAAATCTGATATAATTAATAAACCAATACAGTATTTAAATTAAAATGATAAAATATACTCAAAGATTAAAATAAGAACAAAGATATAACATATACCAGCTGCTGCTGCTGCTACTGCTGCTAAGTCACTTCAGGCATGTCCGACTCTGTGAGACCCCATAGACGGCAGCCCACCAGGCTCCCCTGCCCTGGGATTCTCCAGGCAAGAACACTGGAGT
>NW_011389087.1:0-501 GCF_000754665.1 Bison bison bison
GGACTTTAAATCACCCCACCCAGACCCTGGACCCACTCAGAGTATGCTGTGGCCAGCCTCACATGGGAACTGGGGCTAGGGAAGCAATGTGGCTGGCCCTAATGCTGACTGTCTACCCAAACTGCCAGCTTACAGGGCAGAGATGAGCCCTACCAGGGATGGTGTTGTCCAACAGGAATCCCAGAAATCCACCAACAAACATGCCCGTGGTCAGCAGCACCTGGATGACTTGATCCAGCTGAAGAATCCCTACAGTGGAGGCAAAAGTGACAGGGATTAAAAAATGGGCAGAGGATCTTGACAGAGACTTTGCCAAAGAAGATGTCCAGATGACCAACGAGTACATGAAAGGTGTTCAGCATCACTAACAGCAGGGAAATGCAAATCAAAACCACAGTGAGATAGTCATCTCACACCTGTGAGGATGGCTTTTCCCAAAAAGAACTGAGAAGTGTTGGCAAGGGTGTGGAAAAATAGAAACCCTTATGCATCATTGATGGG
>NW_011389088.1:0-518 GCF_000754665.1 Bison bison bison
AAGATTCAAGATTATCATAAAATCAATTATATTTACATATATTAATAAATAATAGCATCAAAAAGAATAAAAACTGAAAGAAATAATTCAACAAAAGAGGTATAAGACTTGACTGTCAAAACAGCATTCTTTTGTACTTTTTATTTTGTAGTGAAGTATAGCTTGGGCTTACTTTTTATTTTGTATTCGAGTATAGCTTTGGGCTTCCCTGGTGGCTCAAGTGGTAAAGAATCTGCCTGCAATGTGGGAGACCTGGGTTGGGAAGATCTGTTGGAGAAGGGAACTGCTACCCACTCCAGTATTCTAGCCTGGAGAATTCCGTGAACTGCAGTCCATGGGATCACAAAGAGTCAGGACATGACTGAGCCACTTTCACTTTCATTGACTCCATGTTAAATCTGGGCTTCCTGGTGTCTCAGATCATAAAGAATCCGCCTGTAATGAAGGAGACCTGGGCTTGATCCCTGGGTTGGGAAGATCCCTTGGGAGAGGGCATGGCAATCCACTCCAGTATTCTT
>NW_011389089.1:0-509 GCF_000754665.1 Bison bison bison
TCACCATTCATAGAATTTATAAGAAAACTTGAAGTTTTCAGGGTTAGCATTGACCAAGCAGACAGAATTCATTCTGTGGGAAGCTGGTGTTGAGAAGAGCTCGAGGAGATGTAAGAGGCACAGCTCAGCACTTCCCCTGTTGCAAAACCAGCACGCAGAGCAGGACCAGTGAGTCTGTTACCCAGTTAACTCTCTGCTCAGAGCTGCCCCTTTGGACCTGCCTCCTCAGGGAATGTTTCTTCCTGGGCCTCACCCCGAGTTGGGGAAAAGAAGCTTTTAGAAGACAGGAGGAGGGAGATGCCAACCCATGTTACTATCTACCATTCAGGAGAAGCAGGGGACCCACTGATGCTTGTTCCTTAAACAGTAGGAGGAGAATTCAGCCATCCAGTGTCAGTGTGTAGACAAGGTCAGTCCTCTGGTTTAATATCTGAACTAGGATAAACAGAACAGCATTAAAGAATGCTGAAGCAGAGTCCACAGACTGGACAGCAGACTTTAAGAAATAA
>NW_011389090.1:0-549 GCF_000754665.1 Bison bison bison
ATGAATTTATCTACCTTCCATTTCCCCCACATATAGAATTCTTGGTTGAAAGAAGTTTTCATTTGTTCACTGTCTGTTTTTTAATATATCATTCCAATGTCACCTGTCCTCTATGGTTTCTGTAAAGAAATTGGCACAAATCTTACTGAGGATTACTTGTACTGTGAAGAGTTGTATCTATTGCTTCCAATAACCATATACCATGAATTGTGTGATTCCATTTCTAGTAAAAGTCCAGAATAGACAAATATATTTAAAAAAGCAACTAGTGCTTTCCTATGGCTCAGAGGGTGGAAAATTGAGTGTGTCTGCTAATGGATAAAGGAATTACTGGAGGAAATGAAATGTTCTGGAATTAGATAGTAGTGTTGATTGCATAATTATATAAATAGCATAAAAAACATTGATTTGTACACTTTAAATGGTATACATTATGATAGACATTATTTCTCAATAAACTGTTATAAAATGTTATTGATTCAGTATAATCATCCATTTAATAGCAATAGATTTGACAATTTAGGTAGATCAAAAAATTCTAAACCTAAG
>NW_011389091.1:0-737 GCF_000754665.1 Bison bison bison
AACAGAAGTCAGCATCTGCTGCCCTGGGCTCTGCTGTCGTGTGGACTAAATGTATATATAGGTCTAGTTAATGGCCTGCCCCACCGGAAGGAGCAGTGTAATATATATGAAAATCAATTTGATTTTTTTTCACTTGCCTGGAACTCATTGTTTGTTTGGTCTAACTGAATAGGCAAGCAAATCTTTGCAAAGGGAAATGAATAAGAAACAGCAGCTTTCTTTAGTGATCAGAAGTCCAGGTCAACTGTCATATGATTAAACAAATAGCAAACAAAAATGGTCTTAAAGTGCTTTCTTTTCTTTCAGAGAAAGAATCTCAGTGATCTGGTCTACTGAACATTTCTGAGAACCTTCGAGAGCCCCAGGAAGCAAGTTGCCTTCATGGGTCAAGATCAGAGCTGAGGAAAACATTCTGTTCCACATCTTGAGCTTTGCCTTAGAAACCCAAGCCCCGCGCTCTGGGCTCCCAGCATTGTAAACTAGCAACCTTTGTTCAAAAGCCTCAGCCAAAATGTATTCCCTCTGTTTCAGTTCTCTTTTCACCAGATCATGTTCTTAAAGGTGTCTGCCAAGACTCAAACCACTCTTGAGATTTATATGCTGTCAAAACTTTCATGGGTTCCAGGTGAAGGCACACTTAGAGAGAGCTGATGCATGGAAATGGGACCATTTGTCTGAATAGAGCACTATTCAAATCCATAGAAAACGCTCTTTCTCCAAACTCAGGAAGAAGTTGC
>NW_011389092.1:0-611 GCF_000754665.1 Bison bison bison
AACCAGTCTGTTGTTCCATGTCCAGTTCTAACTGTTGCTTCCTGACCTGCATACATATTTCTCAAGAGGTAGGTCAGGTGATCTGGTATTCCCATCTCTTTCAGAATTTCCCTCAGTTTATTGTGATGCACACAGTCAAAGGTTTTGGCATGGTCAATAAAGCAGAAATAGATGTTTTTATGGAACTCCCTTGCTTTTGATGATCCAGTGGATGTTGGAAATTTGATCTCTGGTTCCTCTGCCTTTTCTAAAATCAGCTTGAGCATCAGGAAGTTCACGGTTCACATATTGCTGAAGCCTGTCTTGGAGAATTTTGAGCATTACTTCACTAGCATGTGAGATTAGTGCAATTGTTTGGTAGTTTGAGCATTCTTTGGCATTGCCTTTCTTTGGGATCAGAATGAAAACTGCCCTTTTCCAGTCCTGTGGCCACTGCTGAGTTTTCCATATTTGCTGGCATATTGAGTGCATCAGTTTCACAGCATTATCTTTCAGGATTTGAAATAGCTCAACTGGAATTCCATCACCTCCACTAGCTTTGTTCATAGTGATCCTTTCTAAGGCCCACTTTGACTTCACATTCCAGGATGTCTGGCTCTAGGTCAGTCATC
>NW_011389093.1:0-512 GCF_000754665.1 Bison bison bison
GGCTTCCCTGTCCTTCACTATCTCCTGGAGTTTGTTCACACTCATATCCACTGAGTCTGTCATGACATCCAACCATCTCATCCTCTGTCGCCCTCTTCTCCTCCTGCCCTCAATCTTTCCCAGCATCAGGGTCTTTTGGTCATCTTTATTACATGAGATAAGGCTCTACAGTAGAACATGAACACCAGGGGGCAAGGATCTTAGGGGCATTCGTAGAGGCTGGCTGTCACAGTGCCTCTGCTGAACCGGTTGTTGATCACAGCACTACTCTGAGATCCAGGTTAGAGGGGCTTGTAATAGGCCCCATGCTTTAGAGGTTCCACTCCTACCCTCTTCCAGCCTCATCTCTCTGCAAACAGCCAAGGGCAATCGAGGGGATGTGCACACTGAGAACCCACCTGGCTGCCTCCAAACTTGTTTCATGTATCAGTTCAGTTCAGTCACTCAGGCGTGTCCGACTCTTTGCGACCCCATGAACCGCAGCACGCCAGGCCTCCCTGTCCGTCACCAAC
>NW_011389094.1:0-668 GCF_000754665.1 Bison bison bison
GCAAACTGTTTGGGGGAGAAAGAGAGGCAAAACTGCCTGGAATTTTCAGCCTAAGCTAAGAAATGTCAATATTGTTTCTCCGAAAAAGATGAAGGTCAATGTACTGGATTTTTAAGAATAACTTTTATAAAGCATTTGAGAAATATTATGATTTTTTAACTTATAATATGAGTGATATGACTCAGTGGGTAAAGAATCCGCCTGCCAATGCAGGAGACATAAGAGATGTGGGTTCTATCCCTAGGTTGGGAAGATCCCCTGGAGAAGGAAATAGCAACCCAGTCCAGTATTCTTGTCTGGGAAATCCCATGGACAGAGGAGCCTGGAGGGCTAGTCTACAGGATCACAAAGAGTCAGACATGACTGAAGCAACTGAACACAGCATGAGTGGCAGGCCATAGAAGTTACATAGAAAACACCTCAAGACCAGACAAAATGTTCATGCTGGTCATTTCTTTATGTTGCAGAGAATTATTGGGGATGTTCTTTTTTCTTCATCCTTTTATTTTCTACTATGAAAACAAATTTGTGATTACAAAAGGAACTTTTAAAAGGTTGAGTAATATTTTAGGGTATATTTTAAAAAATAATCAATACTCCTTGTTGTTAAGAAATACACACTTAAATATTTAACAGTGAAAAGTTAAAGTCGCTCAGTCATGTCTGAC
>NW_011389095.1:0-899 GCF_000754665.1 Bison bison bison
TGTTAGCACTGGAAAGCCTCATGCCAGTAGTGCCTGCCTGGTGTCATGAATTAGTGAGCTTATGGCTGGAGTGCCCCACGTTTTGTGGGACACTACAGAGCTTGTTTTCACTACATCATTCATACCACCTGTAGCAACAAAACGCTTTTACTTTTTTGACTAACTCTGGGAATGAACTTTCTGGATTTTGTGAGGGGTACATACTCTCTTGTATTATGTTTCTTGCATCTTTGGTTAAGCAATAAAAAAAAAAAAACTTACTGGTTTGAGTTGCTGTTTGAAATTAATATAAGAGCCTA
This sequence comes from Bison bison bison, assembly GCF_000754665.1. Lineage (NCBI taxonomy): Eukaryota > Metazoa > Chordata > Mammalia > Artiodactyla > Bovidae > Bison > Bison bison. The sequence continues at coordinate 300 of NW_011389095.1, forward strand.
CTTGCCAATAGCCAGATGATGGATCCTTTAAATTGGCTGTATTTAAAAGGAAAACATTTTGTGGGAGCTGTCATCATAAACATCTGTCATATTGATACTTATGTGAGGATCAAATTGAAAGGAAAATAAATTATGACTGCCCTTAAGACATTCCTTATTATGATGAAAGAACTTAAACAAAAATCCAACAAAATTCTCCTTCTTAAAAATAACCCTGCTTCCTCAGTAAATTTTCAGGACCTCCTACACATAATCTCAGAACAAATCAGCTGGAGCCAAGGGCTAACAGAAACAACTGTCTTTGTCTTGTACATATAAAATCAGAAATACGATTCTAGAAGCAAGTCAAAACACACCTAACTTGACAAGTCCCAAGGCTTTGCCCATCCCTACTAAAATGCTTGTAGATATTATAAATAACCAGGGTATTAGAGTAAAATTTTCCTTTACTTAAGGAAAAAATTAATAACAATTACTCAAATACTTATGATAATAGACAAATATGCTCCAAAACTCCTAGGAGAAAACACATTTTCTGTCTCTGCCCCTTGAAGTTATAAATTCTGTCATGTCCTTCAAATGTTAACACAGGTCACAGCA
>NW_011389096.1:0-612 GCF_000754665.1 Bison bison bison
GAGTTTGGAAGTGAGGGGAAGGGAGACAGAACGTTTTGTAAGAGAAATGGAGAGTGGGGTGATAACATGAGCAATTGCTGGAACTTGGACATTTTATTTTTAGGAATATAGAGGAAAGAGAGCCAGAAGAAATATATAAACTGTGGTTGGAAGTTGGAAAGGTGTAACTAACAAGAGTCCAAGACCATAGAAAATAGCAGCGTCAAGGACCTAGATGGAGAAAAGCCTTAACAGAGACCATTTCTTCTTGGGAAATGAAAACGTGCAAGAAAGAAGTGAGAGTATAGAATTCTTATTTTTTTAATGAAACATTAAGTGAGGACAGCTGCAAAGGGTTCCTGGACCAAGTATCAGGGTGTGTGCGTGTGTGTGTGTGGGGGGGCTTCAGTACAGCAACAAGCAATTTTGTGATGCCAACAGTATCCTAGAATTCAACTCAATTCTGACACTACCTTCCCAGAAATAGAGTCAGATTCCATAGGTGAAGGAATCTTATATAAGGCCACCCTTCATTTCCAACACCAGTGTCAAGCCCAAGTTGTTTCCCTGTGCTGCTGACTTACTGGCTGCAAACCAGAGGTTCTCACAGCCTCCTTCTTGGTTTTGATTAAT
>NW_011389097.1:0-687 GCF_000754665.1 Bison bison bison
GTACCTTCCCCCACCATGTCCCCAGTGAATGTGAAGATTTACATTCCACACATCAGGGAAGAAGCTGGGTGTGTGATGGGGAGACACAGAGACATATCCTGACAGTGAGTCAGTCATAGGGTCCTTGTGGCCCTGTCGCAAACACCCCCTCCCCCACTACCTGGCCAGGGTCGTGCTGATTCTTCCCTGCCTCCTCCAAGGAGCCCAAGCTTACATCCAGTTCCTCCCCTCCTCATGACCTGAGACCTTCCATTTGCACAGGGCCTTGGGTGCCGGTCTGCTATCGGTGCCCTCCTTGTTGTGGGTTGGGCAGATGGACCAAGGGAGTGTGTGTACAGAGTTTCTGTCACAGGGCCCCTATCAAGACTGGTAGTCATATCAGCAAGTATTGTTATTAAGAGGATTATTACCTGGGCTATTGTGAACTGCACATTATTACCCTCTCTGAGGATGGGGCCCCAAGCTTTTATCTCTGTAGAGAGGCATGGTAGAAATCTTAGCAAATGTGACATCACAGACCTACTTCTAAGACCCGTGCCAGTGGGGACCCTCCAGTCTTCCTCTTAAAACTATTCTCATATGCAGATACATGAACAGCTGAGAGGCCCAACCCTCTGGACAAAGGCCCCCCCAAATCGTTCTGAGATTTCATGCTCTGGGACAGAGATCTGCAAACAGTTCAGACTG
>NW_011389098.1:0-653 GCF_000754665.1 Bison bison bison
ATCTCAGATTTTAAGAGCCTATTCCCACACCTTCAGTTGGATCCAAGGTGAGACTAATAGTTGGAAACAGTGTTATTTTATGAGGTATGCTATGAAATCATAACGTGATAGACTCTTACACAAAATATTAATAAGTGCTATGGATGGAAACTTTCTTTCCATTTCTGTTTGGTCAATATAAATCAAGGGCATGTGGCCAAAAAGAAAAAAAAGTCTTTAATCTCAAATTATTTCAGAGGATAATGGGTTGCATGTCTCTTGATGAGAAATTGTTTGTTATACAATTAGTTTAGACCTTGAAGTTCTGCTTCTTATGCATGTAACATCACTGAAGAGTCACTGAGGCGCTGATTTGAAAGTATTGCCTTGCCTACACTGAGTAACAGTGCGACCTGACAGTGGGGCTCAAACTTCAAAAATGGAATTCTCACACACAACTTCAATATGTAAATGAGAGAAAAGTCAGGGTTCCCTGACAGTTTAAATATTCATTGTTTAGCAGGAAATGTTTTATGACTTGCTCCAAACCCCGAAGCACCAACTGTGGACCCTCGAGTTTCTTTGAGCAACGGTTTGAAAATCAGTGACCTCAAGAACAGGGGATTACAAGTAGTAACATGACACCGAAGGTTCATATCTCAGTTTTAAATTAA
>NW_011389099.1:0-741 GCF_000754665.1 Bison bison bison
TAAAAACCCACTGTTCTCTATTCATCTCTCCCATACCATCTTCTACTCCTGGCAACTACTAATTTGTTTATTGTCTCCATAGTTTTTTTTTCCAGGATGTCAAATAGTTGGAATCATATAGTATGACAACACCCAGTATTGGCCAAGATATGGAACAACTGGAACTCTCAAACACTGCTTCCAGGAATGCAAATTGGTACAACCACTTTGGAAAAATGTTTGTCAATATCTACTATAGCTAGACATAAGGTTGACCCTATGACTTAGCAACCATACATCTAGATTTATTCTTAAGAAACTGAGGGTGAAAGTCAGGTATGCAAATGTTCTTAGCAGCTTTGTTCTTAATAGCATCAAACCACAAACTCAAATACCCATCGACAGTAAAACGAATAAACTATGGTATATTCATTCAGTGGAATACTACTCTGCAATAAAAAAGAATGAACTACTGCTATACTCAAAACAACATGCATTTGTGTCACAGACATAATGATGAAAACAAAAAGTCAGACATAGAAGAGTAGATTCCATTTGTCTAAGTTTCAGTAATGGGCAAACAAAATGTACAGTGATAAAGTGAGAGGAGTGGTTAGCTCTGGGCATATGCTATGAATGACAAGGTCATGAGGGAACCTTTCGAGGTATTGGGAATGTTCTCTATCTTGATCTGAGTGGTGGTTATCCTAGTGTGTGTGTGTACGTGTAGTGTGTCAGAGCAAAAGTTCATGCAGCTGAAAA
>NW_011389100.1:0-665 GCF_000754665.1 Bison bison bison
CACTTCCATCTACTCATTTATTCACTTGTTTTGTAAGCATTTATTGGCGTCCATTATTGGGTACTTCAGAAAAAAAGTCATAATGGTTGTCTTCAAGGAGAGCAAAGCTACTGTGGAAAAACATGTAAAAATATGAATATGATAATAAAATTACTATGAGAAAATTGTGAATGAAGTGCAGAGAATGCAGTTGAGGGTAGAAAGACAAAATTAAATCTTCAAGGAAAGGTCACTCTATGGAGGAGTCTCAGGAGAGAACACTGAAGAGGCTACAGGGCAAAGGCTTGGAGATTTTGCACTGAATGGATCCTGGCAGTGTGGCAAGACCTGGCCTATGATGTGAATTAAAAAAAAAAAACAAAAACACTTAAAGATAAGTGACACTGAGTGATTAAAAACATAGGATAAATAAATATATGTTCAGATAAGTGTAAATGTCAGGTAAGCAGGGATCAGAATGTTAATAAGACAAAAATAGTCATTTTAAGGAAATAAAGTCACAATAATATAAATATCTCATGGCAAATAAACATGGCTTAAATTTATACAAGTTGAAATGTTATATTGTGTGTTAGTCTTTCAGTCATGTTTGACTCTTTGCAACCCCATGGGAATGTAGCCCACCAGGCTCCTCTGTCCATGGGATTTCCCAGGCAAAAATACTT
>NW_011389101.1:0-501 GCF_000754665.1 Bison bison bison
ATAGACTGGTTTGATCTTCTTGCTGTCCAGGGAACTCTGAAGAATCTTCTCCAGCAATACAGTTCCAAGGCATCAATCCTTTGGTGCTCAGCCTTTTTTACTGTCCAGCTGTCACATTCATACATGATTACTGGGAAAACCATAGCTTTGACTATATGGACCTTTGCAGGCAAAGTAACGTCTCTAAACAGCATATTTTAATATGCTATTTAGGTTTGTCATAGTTTTTCTTCCAAGGAGCAAGTGTCTTTGAATTTCATGGCTACAGTCACTGTCCTTTTGGAGCCCCAGAAAATAATAATTCTTGAAGTAGAATACTAAAAATAATGTAGACGTATATTAGAAAATAGCCATAGAATTTAGAGATATAATGTCAATGAAGTTTATTTGATTGACTGATAAATATATGTTCAGGACCCTGAAGGAAGAGAAATTTGTTGAATTAACTATTAAATGGTTAAAATAAAAATGAATGTACACTAATAATTTTGGTTGGAAAGA
>NW_011389102.1:0-659 GCF_000754665.1 Bison bison bison
CCAAGGGAATATTTCATGCAAAGATGGGCACAATAAAGGACAGAAATAGTATCCACCTATCAGAAGCAGAAGATATTAAGAAGAGGTGGCAAGAATACACAGAAGAAATATGCAAAAAAGATCTTAATGACCTGGATAACTACGATGATGTGATCACTGACCTAGACCCAGATCTCCTGGAATGTGAAGTCAAGTGGGCCTTAGGAAGTGTCACTATGAGCAAAGCCAGAGGAGGTGATGGAATTCCAGCTGACTTATTTCGAATCCTAAGAGATGATGTTGTTAAAGTGTTGCACTCAAAAAGCCAGCAAAATTGGAAAACTCAGCAGTGGCCATAGGTCTGGAAAAGGTCAGTTTTCCAAAAAGAAGGACAATGCCAAAGAATGCTCAAAGTACCACCCAATTGCACTCATCTCACATGCTAGCACAGTAATGCTCAAATTTCTCCAAGTGAGGCTTCAGCAGTATGTGAACTGAGAACTCCCAGATGTTCAAACTGGATTTAGAAATGGCAGAGGAACTAGAGATCAAATTGCCAACATTTGTTGAATCATAGAAAAAGCAAGGGAATTCCAGAAAAAAACATCTACTTCTGCTTCATTGACTATGCTAAAGATTTTGACTGTGTGGATCACAACAAACTGGAAAATTCATAAAGA
>NW_011389103.1:0-585 GCF_000754665.1 Bison bison bison
GCATTATCTAATTTCAACAATATCCCTGCTAGTGAACAAATCCAGACTGGCCTGTGTGACTTCCTCACACTGGCCAAGGCCACTTTAACCTTCCTGAAGGGATGGAAAATAATTGATGATGATTCTCCAAGTTATTTTGAAATATTTCCATGGAAAGAAACAGAGAAATGAACATGAGTAAGAAGAAACAAAGACAGTTTTAACAGAGAAATATAATGGATCTGGTTCAGCTAAATTTCAAGCAGATTACAGAGGAAGACCTTGTTCTTTTCTTTTCCTCTTCATTTTTTTTCATAATTAAAAAGAATAAAAGCTACAACAAATAACCATATTTGACTTCAGTTCAGTTCAGTCACTCAGTCGTGTCCGACTTTTTGCGACCCCATGAATCACCGCACGCCAGGCCTCCCTGTCCATCACCAACACCCGGAGTTCACTCAGACTCACGTCCATCGAGTCAGTGATGCCATCCAGCCATCTCATCCTCTGTCGTCCCCTTCTTCTCCTGCCCCCAATCCCCTCCCAGCATCAGTAGTCTTTTTCCAAGGAGTCAACTCTTCGCATGAAGTGGCCAAAGTACTGGAG
>NW_011389104.1:0-771 GCF_000754665.1 Bison bison bison
TTTTTTTTTTTTTTTTTAAATGATGAGTTGGACTGGTTTTTGGATTTGCAGTATGGCCAGAGCAGAAAAATACGGAGTCTTGAAGCAACCCAAGGAGGGGTGATGCTGACCTGGTTTAGGATGATGGCTGTAGAAGAGCTGAAAACTGGTTTATTAGGCTGCATTTTGACAAGAGAACAAACAGAATGTACCAGCAGATTAGAGAGATGTGCAAGGACCAATTTGTGTTAGATGCCCGCACCTTCCCTCTTCCTCCCACGGTGTATCGGTCATTTCATTGAAGAGTTAAGACCTTTTGAGAGCAAAGAAGACAAGCCCTTCACCCCTGCAGTAAATAACTGTCCCCTGGATAAGCTTCCCTGGTGGCTCAGAGGGTAATGAGTCTGCCTCCACTGTGGGAGACCTGGCTTTGATCCCTGGGTGGGGAAGATCCCCTGAGGAAGAAAATGGCAACCCACTCCAGTATTCTTGCCTGGAAAATCCCATGGACAAAGGAGCCTGGCTGGCTACAGCCCATAGAGTTGCAAAGAGTCCAGACATGACTGAGAGCTTCACTTTCACTTTCAGATAAACTTTGTTGAATTCCCCAGGTTTAGTCATAACTTGCTGTCATTTATTGTGCATAGTCCATGTACTAGCAAGTATGATAAATTATATACAGTGTATACATATATGCATGTATGTATATATATGTGTATGTATGTATACATGTGTATAAAATTCATTACAGTATCTGAGTGGGGCAGACGTTACTATCACCGTTATTTGCAA
>NW_011389105.1:0-533 GCF_000754665.1 Bison bison bison
CAGCAGATGAGATGGTTGGATGGCATCAGTGACGCTATAAACATGAGCTTGAGCAAGCTCTGGGAGTTGATGATGGACAGGGAGGCCTGCCTTGCTGCAGTCCATGGGGTTGCAAAGAGTCAGACATGACTGAGTGACCAAACTGAACTGAACTGAACCCACTCTAGTATTCTTGCCTGAAGAATTCCATGGACAGAAGAAACTAGTGGCTCCAGTTCATGGGGTCACAAAGAATCAGAAATGACAGAGCAACTAACACTTTCTCTTTTCTGTGGTCATAAGACACATAATTTAGTTCATCTAGGCTATCTTTCCATGAGAGGTGATCCTGTTATTAAATGCCCTCACAGTAAAAGGAATCCATGCCAGACACCTGGAAGGCAGAGGGAGAACCACTTACCCAGCATGTCACTGCTTCAGACCAACCTTGACGTGACTGTGTAGACACTCCTGCCCCAGGTGTTCCTCATGTTAACTCAGCCTCCCAATCACAACTGCACCTTTCTCTTACAAACATGACCTTTCACTTAAGA
>NW_011389106.1:0-764 GCF_000754665.1 Bison bison bison
ATCCTACTGCTTCCATATCAGTGGAATGAAGAGCTGTGCCCAGGAACACAGGAAGTGGTGCCTGAAGGGACTGATGCTGACCACCTCTTATTCATATATCCAGTCAAAAGCACAAGGCTTGTATTCAATCAATTCTTCGGGCTTAAACCACAAGTTGATCTCTTTCTCAGCACTTTTTACTGAATCACTGCCATGAATGATGTTCCTAAGGAGAATAATTACTAGTTACCACATTTTAAAGTGCAAGAAAGTCTGTTTAATGGATGGAACAAAGAGCCACTAAAGATTTTTTCAGCCCGTTGCCCCTTGAAGCAGCTGATGACCCCAAATTATTTCCTCTTAAAAGCAACTGTAAAACTATAAAGGTACTTAACTCAAAAGCATCCCTTGGTTCAACTTTATTATGTTTCTATGTTTTCAAAACAGTGCTTGTACCCAAGATTGCCATGCCACCACAAAACATTCCTTCTCATATTTTAAAAAATACAGGAATATCTAGACCAAACCCCAAACTAGATATAAAATATTAACAGCCATTTCTGCTGTATTTTGTTACATTAGTTTGCAAAGCCCAACCAAAACATTCACACTTATTGAGACTCCCTTTATTTCATTTGAATCTCATAACTCCGTAAAATTTTTGTAATATTTTGTGTGAGAGAAGCAAAAAGACTAAAAGTGACACACCCTTGGACACAGTACCACAGGGCAGAGCCAACACTTAAAACATTCCTTGCCCCACTCTTTGCACTTTCTGTTGTCAC
>NW_011389107.1:0-544 GCF_000754665.1 Bison bison bison
TCCAGCCCCAGAGGTGGTGGGGGAAGGACAGTGTCCAGCACCAGAGGCGGTGGGGGAAGGACAGCGTCCAGCCCCAGAGATGGTGGGGGAAGGACAGCGTCCAGCCCCAGAGGTGGTGGGGGAAGGACAGTGTCCAGCACCAGAGGCGGTGGGGGAAGGCCTGCATCCAGCACCAGAGGCAGTGGAGAGGACAGCATCCGGTCAGCGCCCGGTCAGCTCTGGGCCTCTTCCACCCAGCGGCTAACAGAGCAGCCTCTGGGTGGCCGGGGCTGCGTCCCCAGGCCGGGTGATGCTGGCTCTGACCTGGATGCGGGTGGGTGCACCTTCCCTCTTTCCACATAACTGGTAAGTTATGTCCAGATCCTTTGAATTTACAGAGCAGTGTGTCCTTAATGTCACAGACAAGTCATCACATAATGCAATTTGTACAACTCTTCCCTTAAAAATCGACTTCTCCTGTACGTTTAACCACTGATTTCCTGCTAATATTCACTAAGAAACTGTACTTTCGGTGGAATTAAGTGATGGGTTTCAATGACTACAG
>NW_011389108.1:0-724 GCF_000754665.1 Bison bison bison
CCCACGGACAGAGGAGCCTGGCGGGCTACAGTTGGTGGGGTCGCAAAGAGTAGGACGTGACTGAGCGCCTGAACAACCACCATTGCCTCTAAGATGAGACAGTTGCTGGGATTCATGTGTCATCCTTAATGAACTGAACCCCACAAACACATGAACGAGCCGTCCTTCCCTGAGTGCCAGGGCAACGCTGCAGTGAAGAAGATGCCTCGGTTCTGCTGGGTGGGGAGAGAGGGTCACCCAGACTGGTCCAGGGGCCACTGAAATGCTCGAGACCTGAGTTTGAGTTCTGGTGGGAAGCGTGAAGATGGGAGCTGAGTGATCCCAGGGAGGGTGCTGGAATCCACCTGCCTGACAGACCCCGGGTCGCTGGAGTGGGAGGCAGACCTGTACCTGCCCTCAGTCTCCATCATCCTAGTGTTTAGGACACCAGTAGCCCTTCCGAGCTCCTGGCTCCTCCTCCACCTGCCGCAGGGATTCCAGGTTGGCATGCTGAGAGCTAATTCGTCTCCCCTCCCCCGCGCCCCAACATCCTGCGTCCCGACTCACAACTTGGTACCCAGGCTCCAGGGAGAACCGAGGAACGTGACCTCAGCCTTCGTGCTCCCCTGCTTGTAACTGACACCACTCTCTCCACGTGACCCTGCCTTTGTCAGCTCCTTGACAAAGCTTTGCAACTGTGTTGCAAATTGGCTTTATTATTATTATTAGTGCTATTTCTCTCCCT
>NW_011389109.1:0-662 GCF_000754665.1 Bison bison bison
ATATTCTCATATCCAGAATATATAATTTGCAAAACACAATGAGAAAATAAACCGATTAAAAAATAGGCAAAAAATATGAACACACACTTTACCAAATAAGAGATTAAGATGGCCAAATAAACATACGACATGATGCTCAGTCATGGGCTGCAAATGTCAATGAAATTAAAGCCACAATGACATCTTTTAGAATGGCTAAAGTTAAAAGAAACGGACAACTGACACTGCTGACCGCTGGCGAGGACGTGGAGCAACTGGGATGCAGAATGGTGCAGGCGCTTCAGAGAATAGCCTCGCGGTCTCTTACCGTGTTAAATAGACACATTTACCGAGTGATCCCAGTGCTTCCCTGAGAGCTCAGCTGGTAAAGAATCCGCCTGCAGTGCAGGAGACTTGGGTTCGATCCCTGGGTTGGGAAGATCCCCTGGAGAATGGAAAGGCTCCCCGCTCCAGTATTCTGGCCTGGAGAATTCCATGGACTGTATAGTCCATGGGGTCGAAAAGAGCTGGACACGACTGAGTGGCTTTCACTTTCACTACGATCCCACAACTCCACACCTGGGTATTCATTCACCCAGGAGAAGTGAAAGCATGCGTCCACTCATATTATTATAGCAACTGTATCTGTAATTGCCTCAAGTTGGAAAAAATACAAGTACAGG
>NW_011389110.1:0-714 GCF_000754665.1 Bison bison bison
ACATACTCCTAGCTAATAGCTTTTTTAAACTTGAGTAAAATCTTTAAAAAGTTTTCACATGTCACCTGAAACTTGCAAATTTAATGTTATCAAAGAAGGAATGCTTCTACAATCTCACAAAGACCACGACAACAAAGAAACAGGAAGAAGCTGAGAAACTGTCTCCAAGGCATTTTCTTCTTGGTAGAAAGCCTTCTAAGTCTAAATATAATTTCATTATATGATATAGAATTATTTTCTTTGACCCCTCCAGGAAGAGGACAAGTAATTTGTCTTTTACTAAAAAAAATATATATATATATATATATATATATATTTCATCAAAGTTTTCAAATTCACTTGCATAAAGTTCACAAGTGTCTTTTTATACAGCCTTCCAACCCACCAACAGAATGGCTCTCTGGACCTGTTCTGTTGTCTTCTGCCACATCACTATTTATTCATGACTGAGATAAGAGTTTCCTTAATGTCCTTAATTCAAAAACCTGAAACTGTTTATCTGGGCTCTCATCCTCTGCTATTTAGACAGTTAAGCCCAGGGCAAACAGGAAGAAGCTCAATATCCACTTCTGCCTCCATAACCCCCACTTCCGCCACTGCCTCCTGGGCCATAATTGCCTCCACCATATGGGGCCGCCTTGTTCCTGCCAACGCCGAAGTTTCCATTTCTCATTGGACCATAGTTAGAAGGTTGCTGGTCGTAATTTCCAAAAT
>NW_011389111.1:0-621 GCF_000754665.1 Bison bison bison
TCCTCTTCTCCAATCACTGGAGCATCTCAGCCCTTATGTGGGTCATATCTTTATGAAGACCTCTGCTATTCTATTCTCCTCTTGGAGAAAGATATGGCAGAGATCAGTTCAAGGGCTCCACAGTTCTAGACTTTATCCTAAGCTACTTTCTTTCAGGTGGGCTGAAAGAAATCAGGAGTTATAGAATTCAGGTCAATAAATATGATCCCAGAGGAGCATGAGACCATGAGGGCAGCACATCATCAGAAATGGTCAGAAGCACAACGTGGTTAATATCACCCTATTCAGGTGGGGAGGACATGCTGATCACTTTTGTGAGCAGAGAAGCCAGTCACATCTTTCCAAACTTCTGATCAGCAAAACTCTGATAATGAATATATTGGGCTTCACTGGTAGCTCAGATGGTAAGGGATCCATCTGCAATGCAGGAGACCAGGGTTTGATCCCTGGGTCGGGAAGTTCCGCAAGAGAAGGGAATCTCTATCCACTCCAGTATCCTTGCCTGGAGAATTTCATGGACAGAGGAGCCTGGTGGTTTAAAACTATTGTTTTTGTAACCTGTTAATAGGAAGTAATAGGGAACTAATTCAGATGCTTATTTCTACTCACCTGATTTTCTGA
>NW_011389112.1:0-603 GCF_000754665.1 Bison bison bison
CCCCAAACACAGCACCCCATCCAGCTGGCTGCACCCAGCCGCAAGGCCCTCCCAGTCACTGGCAGGACCTACACATCTCTGTCACCTCCAGCAAGGAAGGCGGGCCCCAGGGGTCCTGCCCTCAGCAACCCCAAGCATCCCCAGTGTGACCCAGAGGAAACAAACCCCCTCGGCCCCGAGGTGAGCAGGCAGGGAGCCCAGAGCCCTGCTGCCCAGGGAGGTGCAGGACAGGCAGCACGTCCAGCTGGTGACGCCTGTCCTCGGCACAGCGGCCAGGGCGACAAGGGCACCCAGCACCCTCGGGCACACCTCACTGATACGACCCACGCGCAGGCCGGCAGGTCTGGGCCCCGAGACGGAGGCCCTGGCGTCCCCCCTCCACCGCCCCCGCTGAGCCCGGAAGCGGATGCCATCCCCCACACCGGCCCAACGCTGCCCCTCTCCAGGACCTCCGCCTTCCTCCAGACACTGACCTGGGCAGAGATCAAACTGACCGGTGTCCAAACCCTCCTTGAGTTTCAAGAAAGGCAGGAAGGAGAAAGTGAGACACAGAGGCAGCCGCAGGGGAAACCGAGTGACACCCAGCTCCCGATGCCCCGGCTG
>NW_011389113.1:0-549 GCF_000754665.1 Bison bison bison
AAATTCCCACTGGCTTTCTATTTTACATATGGTACTGTATATGTTTCCATGCTACTCTCTCAGTTTGTCCTACGCTCTTATTCCACCACTGTGCTCACAAGTCTGAATCTCTACTGCTGCCCTGCAAAAAGGTTCATCTTTACCATTTTTCTAGATTCCATATGTATGTGTTAGTATCCCATATTTGTCTGTCTCTTTCTGACTTACTTCACTCTGTACAATAGTCTCTAGGTTCATCCACCTCATTAGAACTGACTCAAATGCATTCCTTTTTATGACTGAGTAATATTCCATTGCATATATGAACCACAAATCCATTTATCTGTCAATGGACATCTAGGTTGCTTCCATGTCCTAGCTATTGTAAATAGTGCTGCAATAAATATTAAAGTACATGTGCCTTTTTCAATTATGATTTCCTCAGGGTATATACCCAGTAGTGGGATTGTTGGGTCATATGGTAGTTGTATTTGTAGTTTTTTAAGGAACCTCCATACTGTTCTCCATAGTGCCTGTATCAATTTATATTCTCACCAACAGTGCAAGAGG
>NW_011389114.1:0-649 GCF_000754665.1 Bison bison bison
GAAAGTTTCAGTTCTCAACTGTAAAAGATGTTAGTCCATTTCTATCCATATAAACTTGTTGAGCATGGTGTCTGACACATGAATGCTAAAAATATGATTGTGGCAGAGACAGCTGATGCCCATTAAATCCATATTCTCTTCTGGGCACACAGCTTAGACTACATTTCCCAGCATCCTTTGCAGTTAGATGTGGCCATATACTAGTTCTAGTCAATGGAATATGGGCAAAAGTGAGGTCCAGAAAAATGTCCCATGTGTGGTCCTCTGCAGGTTTCTACTCTGCTGGGGTGGAATGGAGATGACCTGGGATGACCTTGGAAGCTACTGAATAACCATGGAAGAGAACTCCCAGCTCCCTGTTTACTGGCCCAGCACTGGCACATGACTGAGAAACAAAGCTCTGTTATATTCAGTCATTTTCCACTTTGGGGTCACTCTGATAAGGCAAATAGCCCACCCGAACTATGCAGTTATTACAGTTATAAATTCCTAGAAGAGTGGGCAGTGATGTGATAAAGTCAGCTTGTACCACTCACAAGAACCATGGTTTAATTTGTAAGAGTTTTGCCAGCAGGTTGATGTCACATTCCTAGCTTGAAATCAGCCATGGTGGGAAAATTACACCCCGGAGATCGGCGGGTACCACAAG
>NW_011389115.1:0-652 GCF_000754665.1 Bison bison bison
CCAGAAATATGCACCAAAGACTTTGAAAGTTCTCAGGGCTCAGCTTCAGGACTACAGATTTCAGCCTGCTGGCTCGTGCTTGAAAGCATGGCTACCTTACGAGACTGCCAAGTTGAGCACAGGCCAGCCTGCAACCAGACCCCAGGAAAAGGCACAATCGATTAAAATGACACTCAGATTTACTCTTCTGTCTGTGATATTTCTTTGGGCATAAAAATGCCCACATTCGCATGCATAACTTGCCTGGTGTTCCAGGGCCAGCTTGGACTGGCTCTCCAGTGTCCACTGTTAAATTTTCAGGAATTTGGCAAGCTGGTTGTTAAACACAACTGTTATTATTAAATATTAAATTCTATAAATGTACAGTTAAATAAATCATACTTTGAAAAAAAGTAACAGGTTCCCAGAATAATTCTCTTTCTAATTGGTCCACTAGGTTTTCTTACAATCTATGCTGTTGTGGTTATTTATGCCAATTTTATCCATACAGTGAAATTACATTTATTTGCTGTATGGCAGTATTTACACCACAGAAATTGGCAAACACTCTGGACCAGGGATTTTTCTCCTTGCAACAAATGGTTGTTAAGTAATTAGTAGCACAACACTACCTACTCCTATGACTCTGCAGTAATTCACATGCAGTCTGTCT
>NW_011389116.1:0-545 GCF_000754665.1 Bison bison bison
GCCCCCCAGCAGCCTGACCCCAGCACTGGCAGGAGCCACTCTCCCCCACCTCCTCAGCGCATTTCCAATAATGAGGGGCTTACAAACAACCTTGTTAATCAGGAAAGCTCTGCAAGTGACCCAATTTTGGGTCTTAAACTTTTCCAAGCACATTTGTTTAAGCTAATGGCATGACTGTGGTGGCCCTCAGGGAAATACTGGAGGCCCTCAGCAAAATACCAGAGGCCCTCAGGGAAATACCGGTGGCCCTCAGAGAAATACCAGTGCCCATATCCCTCTCACACCTGCCCATAGGGATCTGCAGGGTGGGGAAGATAGCACAGGTGACAGGTGTACCAGAGACAGACCTGAGAAGAGGTCCCCACATCTGCCTGAACTTCCCTGTGTGCAGCAATTCCATGGCCAACAAAGGGAGAACAACAAGGCACCCAGGAGGCAGTCCAGTGGCTCTCCCTGCTCCATGGGTCCTCTGATTTCCCAGAAGATGCCAGGATAAGCCTGGGTGTTTCAGAGGTGGACGTAAGTGCACCCACGGGGCCCCTGTG
>NW_011389117.1:0-686 GCF_000754665.1 Bison bison bison
AAAGAGTGGGGAGAGATAAGGAGGAGAAAGGAAGGGAAAACGAGATATTTCTCCTGGCATAGGTCTACAGCCAGGATCCCAGGTTCCTTGAATTGTGCACAGATTGTTTGTTACCTGTGCCGGAAGTGGAGAAGAGATGGCATTAAAACATACCTGCTGCTGCTGCTGCTAAGTTGCTTCAGTCGTGTCCGAATCTGTTCAACCCCAGAGCCAGCCGCCCACCAGGCTTCCGTATCCCTGGGATTCTCCAAGCAAGAACACTGAAATCTTCATATGTTCAACTAGGGTAAGACACAGGTAACTGGAAAAGGTAAGGAAAAGCTCTATAAAGGAGTGTGTTGCCATTTCCTCCAGTGCATGAAAGTGAAAAGTGAAAGTGAAGTCGCTCAGTTGTGTTCGACTCTAGAGACCCCATGGACTGCAGCCAACCAGGCTCCTCCATCCATGGGATTTTCCAGGCAAAAGTACTAGAGTGGCATGCCATTGCCCTCTCCAAGACATGCCTAAGGAGACTCAACTCCAGGAACCCACAGAGGCAGTGAAGTGTACTGATGTTCAGGAACCAATACTTGGAGGGTACCCCGCAGGTCTGTCAATGGGACCTTGGAGACCATAAGTAAAAATTTTCCACAAGTATAATCACAGATTAGTTGGATAGATTAGAGCAAGGAGAATAACTCTATGAC
>NW_011389118.1:0-625 GCF_000754665.1 Bison bison bison
GCATGGCTTAATTTTTGAAACAAACATATATTACTGACAGGATCAACCAGGTAGTGGAGTGAACACATGGGAACAGGCATGCCATGAGGTGGATAGTCACAGGATGTGAGCTGGGGGATAGTCCCAAGATAGCTGGGAGATAGTCCCGGGATGTGACACATTGAGGCATATGTACTAGAATTCCCAGGAGATGATTAAGCCAGGAGAGTGTTTCAATAAGCCCTGAGGAGGGTGGGAAACCCAACTAACCCTCAAACTACCACCTCCTGCCCTTGCCAATAATTAACACACACACCCTCAGTCCTCAGGGGTCACAGTGGTCCACCACTACCCCACCACCTCACAAGCCCACCTGCCCTGGGAGCCAGGCCACACCAGGTATGGCCAATGTACACTTAGTATCCAGCTTTTCCACCAACCCCCAGAGGGATGGGGGATGCTGGGCAGTGACAACAGGGCAACCAGCCCACAGAGGGTATACCAGGGACCTGACCCACACTCAGGCAAGTGCATCAGACAAGGGCTCAGTGGGGGTGCAGGGGGTCACAGATGCACTCCCTCATCCAGCATGTCACAGCAGTGGCAAACAGGTGGCACCAAAATGGGCAGATGAGGGCCACAGCAG
>NW_011389119.1:0-585 GCF_000754665.1 Bison bison bison
ACATCCTTGCACATCCAATAATCACAAAGGGCTTTTGAAACGTGTAAAAGTTCAAAATGTAGGTTAAAGGAAAAAAAGATGCATGCTATTTTCCATTAAACCAGATTAAGAAGATTAAAGGTAGGCTGTAAATTCTGTGAGGGTTGGTTCATTGCTGTATTCCCAAGATCAATTCAGGAACTCAAAAACATTTGTTAAATAATGTTAAATAAATGAAGCAATTCATTAACAACTGATACCACAGTTATCCAATGTGATCATTTTTAGCTTACTATAGCTTAAAACAAATCTTGTAGAGGTAGGATAAGCTCAAGGAAATGGACAGATATGAGCACATGAGATACAGTTAGAATTGAAGCAAATGTACCAGAATATAAATACCTGAACAAATATTGTTCCCTTCAAAGCAGCAGCCTTAGGAACTTACATACTCAACCTAATAATAGAATTATTGCTGTAAAAACTCTGCTTTTGGAATTCCCTTTGGAAAATATGGAGCAGTCACACTGGAAAAATCCCCATCTTTGAAGGTCATTTCTATTTTTTTTTTTTAAATTAGTCTAACGTCACGCAAAGCCAAAGCTG
>NW_011389120.1:0-506 GCF_000754665.1 Bison bison bison
AAAGCATAAAGCAGAATGTATCAAGGGGAACGGGAGTACAAAAGGTAAAAGGAGCTACATTTTCTTCTCCAGCAGAGCTACCATACTTTCCAGGTAAAAAAGAAAAACCAAAAACCAAATGTGTGTGTGTGTGTGTGTAAGGCTTCCCAGGTGGCACTAGTGATAAAGAACTTGTATGTGTATATTTATGAAAAATGAAAGTGTTAGCCGCTCAGTCCTGTCTGACTCTTTGAGACCCCATTGACTGCAGCCCGCCAGGCTCCTCTGTCCATGGGATTATGTAGGCAGGAATACTGGAGTGGGATACCATATCCTTCTCCAGGGGATCTTCAGGGATTGAACCTGGATCTCCTGCATTGCAGGCTGATTCTTTAACATCTGAGCCACTAGGGAAGCCCATGTATATGTATATGAATATGTATATACATAAACACACACATGCACACACACACACACACACACACAGACATATATATATATATATATATACACACACAATAAAGAAG
>NW_011389121.1:0-584 GCF_000754665.1 Bison bison bison
CCTCACATGCATCTCAAAACCCTTTCAGCCTCTACCCATTACCCGATTTCAAAACTGCTTCCACATTTTTAGGTATTTATTATAGCAGCACCTCACTTCTCAGTATCAACTTCTGTCTTAGTCCATTCAGGCTGCTATAACAAAAATACCATAGGCCTCAATAATGAACATCCATTTCTCACAGGTCTGAAGGCTGAGCAGTCTAAGATCAAAGTGCTGGCAGATTGTGTGTCTGGTGAAGATCCGCCTCCTGTTCAGATGACTGTCTTCTTTCTGTGTTCCCACATTGCAGAAGGAGTGAGAGAGCTCTCTGCAGTCCCTTTTATAAGGGCACTAATTCCATTCATGACCTAATCACCTCCCAAAAATCCCAACCATAGCTATATGATATTTCATTCTATCATTACACTCAGTTCAGTTCAGTCGCTCAGTTATGTCCGACTCTTTGTGACACCATGAATTGCAGCACGCCAGGCCTGCCTGTCCATCACCAACTCCCAGAATTCCCTCAAACTCATGTCCATCAAGTCAGTGATGACATCCAGCCATCTCGTCCTCTGTCGTCCCCTTCTCTTCCTGCCCCC
>NW_011389122.1:0-704 GCF_000754665.1 Bison bison bison
ACAATACCCTGAGGGGAACTTTTGCCTAGTATTGTTATCACTGCCTTGTGGTACTCCAGGCCTACCTTTCGGCTCTGTGTCTTTTTCTTTTACTTCAGTCATAACCGTAAACTTTTTAGTGGGCTCAGAGCCTAGGTCTCATCCCTCCCTCTCTGAAGTCTTTAGGCCCTTGGATGCTGGTCAATTTTACTCCCACTGGCTTCTGTTCCTTTTCAAGACTAACCCAAGGGGCCGCCTCAGGCTCACCAATCAGGTAGATTTCAGGTGCTCACAGGGAACCCACTGTTGACACTGGGAGTGCACCAGAACAAATAACTCCCATTGGTCCCTGTCTTGTGACATCCTAACCCCAAAATGGGAGGCGAGGGCGGAAGTCCCATGCATCCAAATGTTCATGACCCTATTCCAAAATGCATGTCTAAAGAACTCCTTTTAACTCCTGTGAAAGTGCTCACACCCCTTTCAAAGTGCCTCCTTCTCCAACAGGAGACCGATGTTTTATATGATCAGCTTATTAGTCCACTTCCCCAAGAAGCACAACCAGGAACTGCTACCTCCCCAGTTCTGAGGCGGGGACAGTCTGCCAGACCATCCTCCTCTAATGTACCATCTAGGCAGCTGGAGACCCAAGGCCCCCACAAATCAACTCATGGATTCTGCCTTTGGCATACTTAATGATAGAGGTAGGGTTGAGGAGGCAAAAA
>NW_011389123.1:0-592 GCF_000754665.1 Bison bison bison
AGAAGTCAGAGTGCCAACTGTGATGTCCTGATTTGATTGCAAGATACAGTCTGTGTAGATCCAGGACAGCCTTGAGTATCAGGAGATGATTATCAATCAGGGTGATGGGGTGGACCAGCCGAAGTCAGGGCATAGCCCCTAAAATTTCATGAAGAAACTTGGAGTATAAGGTCAAGATACGAGGCAGATGGGGAAATAGGAAACAGTTTTCCATGGACTAAGGTAAATGGCTTTGACTCTGCTTGTTTGTCCCTTGTCAGGATGAGAGAGCTCTCCCGCCAGAGACTGTTCCTGAAACAGGTGAGCTGGAGGGTCAGACGCCCAGGGAGAACTTGGAGAAGGACCTGCTGGAAGACAGGGGAGAGACAAAAACCCTTCAATCTGAAGCACCTCAACTTCTGAAGGGTCCTGGTGAGTACTCAAAACCGTGGAATCCAGCAGAGTTAGTGACTCCCTCCTGTGGTGGCATGAGGCTGGGTAGCCAGCATCACCATCCTTGGATGGGTGGGTGGAGATCATTGTCCAGTGCCAACCTTCTCCATCATCAATGTTCCAGTGTCCCACAGTCCAAGCTCTTAGCTTGGTTGCTTGA
>NW_011389124.1:0-634 GCF_000754665.1 Bison bison bison
CATGAAAGTGAAAAGTGAAAGTGAAGTCGCTCAGTCGTGTCCGACTCTTAGCGACCCCATGGACTGCAGCCTACCAGGCTCCTTGGTCCATGGAATTTTCCAGGCAAGAGTACTGAAGTGGGGTGCCATTGCCTTCTCCTGAATCAGCCATAGGTATATATATATCCCCTAGTTTTTGAACCTCCCTCTCATCTCTCTCCCCATTCCACCCCTCTAGGTTGATACAGAGCCCCTGTTTGAGTTTCCTGAGCCATATAGCACATTCTCCTTGGCTATTTATTTTACATATGGTAATGTAAGTTTCCATGTTACTCTTTCCACGTTACTCTTTCCATACATCTCACCCTCTCCTCCCCTCTCCCTATGTCCATAAGTCTATTCTCTATGTCTGTTTCTCCATTGTTGCCCTGTAAATAAGTTCTTCAGTACCATTTTTCTAGATTCCATATATATGTGTTAGAAAACGGCATTTAACCTTCTCTTTCTGATTCACTTCACTCTGTATAATGAATCTAAGGTTCTAGGTTCATCCACCTCATTAGAACTGACTCAAAAGTGTTCCTTTTTGTGGCTGAGTACTATTCCATTGTGTATATGTACCGCAACTTCTTTATCCATTCATCTGTCGATGGAC
>NW_011389125.1:0-607 GCF_000754665.1 Bison bison bison
ACCTATAGCTCTGCTAGTCTCTGTTGATGACTCTTAGATGCTTATCTTTAGTTCAGTTAGGAAGATAACTATATCGTTTTGATCTTCCTTCTTCTGTTTCATGATTATATGACGTCTACAAAATCAATTAGTACTTGCAGTTGGTTCACTGTTACCAAAAGTCTTCATTCTTTGTAAGGAGATGAGCGGGCTTCACCTCCAGTCTGCTACCTCAGGTCTCACAGTCTGTTCAGCTCTAGAGGAATAAAATATACTGAATCTCACACTTTTTGGTCTGTCACAAAAGCCAACAATGTGCTTATGTCAGTGCTAAGATGAGGTTGCAAGTATGAGGACAGCCTGGGGAAACTAATTTCCTAAGAGAAGTATGGAAAAGAAAGAAGCCTGTCCCCCTCATTGTCGTCATCATCATCATCTTCAGTACAACAGAAAATCTTACTTATGTGTTATCACAGTCTTTTGTTACCCAGTGGGTGGAGCTTTTAAGAAAGATTGGATCCAGTTGAAGGACCAAAGAAACTCCATTTTCTTTGCCTATTTAAATCATAGCTTGAATCATTCTGTGATCCAGCTACCTGAAGAGCCTGCCTGGGAGACAACAGAAGCA
>NW_011389126.1:0-763 GCF_000754665.1 Bison bison bison
ATTTTTACTAGGTTATTTAATTATTTTGCTTATTTTTTTAGTTTAAGGGGATTTTCTAAATTTTTTATCAATTTTTTTCAAAAAATTTTATTGAGGTATAGTTGGTTTACACTGTGATACTAGTTTTAAGTATATAACATAATATTTTTATAGATAATATGCCATTTAAAGTTACTGTGAAATAAGTGATTTTTAAGTTTTTTTTTTAATATATTATCTCCATATTTTGAAGTTTATTGAAACACTTCCAGTCCTGTGGCCACTGCTGAGTTTTCCAAATCACTGCGGATGGTGACTGCAGCCATGAAATTAAAAGATGCTTGTTTCTTGGAAGGAAAGTTATGAACAACCTAGACAGCATATTAAAAAGCAGAGATATTACTTTGCCAACTAAGGTATATCTAGTCAAGGCCATGGTTTTTCCAGTAGTCATGTATGGATGTGAGAGTTGGACTATAAAGAAAGCTGAGTGCAGAAGAATTGATTATTTTGAACTGTGGTGTTGGAGAAGACTCTTGAGAGTCCCTTGGACTGCAAGGAGATCCAACCAGTCCATCCTAAAGGAGATCAGTCCTGGGTGTTCATTGGAAGGACTGATGTTGAAGCTGAAACTCCAATACTTTGGCCACCTGATGCGGAGAGCTGACTCATTTGAAATGACCCTGATGCTGGGAAAGATTGAGGGCAGGAGAAGAAGGGGACGACAGAGGATGAGATGCTTGGATGGGATCACCAACACAATGGACATGGGTTTGGGTAGGCT
>NW_011389127.1:0-512 GCF_000754665.1 Bison bison bison
GTAAAGAACAAAATTCAGGCTGATAACAAACTTTGTTACTTTCAGTGGAATTTAAACACTTTCTGTAGCTGTCATTCAAGAGATCCAAGATGAAATGAGGCAGATTAGTCTTATAGCACGTGTGCTCCAAAAAATAGCCCTGGATCACTTTGTATTGATCCAAGAAGCTGCATTCAGGAGGCATGGTCCCATCTCTACTGACAGCATCTCCTCAACAACTATAGCAAAAAGTGGAAGCACAGAAAAATGTTTAAACCTGGCTGTTCCTTAGGTAAATACTAGCTATTGTTTTTAGTTTGAGAAAAAGTTGAGTATTCAGGTAATCTTAATGATTAACTTATTCTGAGATTTTTAAAAAAAATCTTTTATTGGAATATAATTGTTTTATAATGTTGTACTGAGAATTATTTTTTAATCTTAAAAATACCAGAATTCAGAGAAGGTGTGTTTGGCCCGTGCCTAGGCTTCCTGACTTAACTGTGGTGCTAGACCAGAAGGATGCTGCTTGGATA
>NW_011389128.1:0-737 GCF_000754665.1 Bison bison bison
CTACATAAACAGGTGGAGAGCCATTCCATGTTCCTGGGTAGGAAGAATCAGTATTGTGAAAATGACTATACTAACAAACACAATCTACAGATTCAATGTGATCCCTATCAAATTACCAATGGCATTTTTCACAGAACTAGAACAAAAAAAATTTCACAGTTCATATGGAAACACAAAAGACCCCGAATAGCCAAAGCAGTTTTGAGAAAGAAGAATGGAGCCGGAAGAAAACACCTTCCTGATTTCAGATTATGCTATAAAGCTACAGTCAGCAAGACAGTATGGTACTGGCAAGAAACAGAAATATAGACCAAAGGAACAAGATAGAAAACCCATAAATAAACCCATGCACCTAAGGGTATCTCATTTATGACAAAGGAAGCAAGAATATACAATGGAGCTTCTTCCATAAGTTGTGCTGGAAAAACTGGACAGCTACATGTAAAAGAGTGAAATTAGAACACTTTCTAACACCATTCCCAAAGATAAACTCAAAATGGATTAAATACCTAATCTGTAAAACTCTTAGAGGGAAACATAGGCAGAACATTCTATATGATGTGTATCAAAGCAAGATCCTCTATGACCCATCCCTTGCTGCTGCTGCTAAGTCACTTCAGTCATGTCTGACTCTGTGCGACCCCATAGACAGCAGCCCACCAGGCTCCCCCATCCCTGGGATTCTCCAGGCAAGAACACTGGAGTGGGTTGCCATTTCCTTCTCCAATGCATGAAAG
>NW_011389129.1:0-654 GCF_000754665.1 Bison bison bison
CTGTGGCAGATTCATGTTGATATATGGCAAAACCAATACAATATTGTAAAGTTAAATAATAAAATAAAAATTAAAAAAAAAGAAATGTAATTGTCATTCCTCTGGAACTTATTCTAGTGCATAGGATACAGATTCAACTTAATTGTTTTCTAGATAAGTTGTCCACAAACCAGTTACTGAATAAACTATTTTTCCTCCTTGGAAAAAAAAAGAAGAAGAAATATATTTGGAACTTTGGAGAAAAAAAAAAAAAACTGGGCATTATCTTGAAATTTTTTGACAAATACATGATATTATACTACTATTTTATATCATCAGTAACTGGAGTTAAGGTGATAGATCTCAATTTTATTTGGTTTTTCTCATATCTTGGTAGTCACAGTCAAGTTCAAAGAGTAATTTAATAACAATACTATTGCACAATTTTGGACAACCAAATTTCTAAGATTAATAAAGACTGAAACTTTGAGTGTGTTACATTGATACAAATAAAAATAATATGTGGCAGAAATTCCATAAGTTTTCATAAATTAGTACTTTAAAAAGAGATTTCCATATAAAATGGAGGTGATTTTGTATAAATAATCAATGTGTGTAATTTAAGACTTATGTTAGATGAGTACACTTGAATTTTATTAAAACTGCCTGATTTAC
>NW_011389129.1:4900-5076 GCF_000754665.1 Bison bison bison
AAAATGCACTGGTCATAGCAAACACCCTCTTCCAATAACATAAGAGAAGACTCTACACATAGACATCACCAGATGGCAAACACCAAAATGAGATTGATTATATTCTTTGCAGCCAAAGATGGAGAAGCTCTATACAGTCAGCAAAAAAAAAGACCAGGAGCTGACTGTGGCTCAGA
>NW_011389130.1:0-645 GCF_000754665.1 Bison bison bison
AAAAAATGGGAAAGACTAAAAATAATTAAGAGCATCATAATTTAATTTAGGAGTGAGAAAAATGTGAAATGAGGAGTTAAACAGACAAACAATCAATATTTTCTTATTACTTACACTTTATTGGGACTTTAAAAGTCCCAGTGAATTTATCACCTCATTTAATCCTCTCGGGAAGAGCCCCTGGAGAAGGAAATGGCAACACACTCCAGTACTCTTGCCTGGAAAATTCCATGGACAGAGGAGACTTGTAAGCTACAGTCCATGGAATCGCAAAGAGTCGGACACTACTGAGTGATTTCACTCACTCACTCACTTAATCCTTGACATCTTACTTTTGATAGATATTTTTGTCCCGGATTCACAAACTGAGGCACACAGTGACCCAACAACTCACCCAATGCCACCCAGTTATCAAGTTACCTAGTTCTCCCTGATTATTCAACTTCCACTGGTTCCTGGAGATAGTCTGAAATACATGATAATACAAAGTCTGTGCTTTTAAATACAGGTTCAACAAAATCTACCCTGTATTTTAGTGCTTGGGTTTGCTATAAGAGAGTTACAGAGAGTAAGAGAGAACTGTAAACCATGTATGTTTCTGTCTTTTATTAAAAGAAACCAAATTGGAAGAACTTCTAGTTAGAG
>NW_011389131.1:0-701 GCF_000754665.1 Bison bison bison
AAGAGAACGCTTTTTACCTCATTTAATGAGACCAACATCACTCTGATACCAAAAGCACAAAATGGCAATATATATAAAGAAAATTACGGGCCAGAATCTCTCATAAACATAGATGCAAAAACCATCCACAAAATATTAGAAAATTGCATGCAACAATACGTTGAAAGACTCCTATGGACCCACATTCAGCTTGGTAACATCTACTTGTAAGAAGGGTGAGCTGGAAATGAAGGACGTGGCAGAGGATCCATTCATTAATTCCACAGTTTGTCATGTTATCATACCTTCCCTGGTAGCTCAGCTGGTAAAGAATCCACCTGCAATGCGGGAAACCCCAGTATAGTTCCTGGGTCAGGAAGATCAGCTGGAGAAGGGAGAGGCTACCCACTCCAGTATTCTTGGGCTTCCCTGGTGACTCAGATGATAAAGAATCTGCCTGCAATGCAGGAGACCTGGATTCGATCCCTGGGTTGGGGAGATGCCCTGGAGAAGGGAACGCCTACCCAATCCAGTATTCTGGCCTGGAGAACTCCATGGAGAGAGGAGCCCGGCAGTCTACGGTCCATGGGGGTCTCAAAGAGTTGGCTACGATTGGGTGACTTTCACTTCATTTCATATCTGACATATTCAGTTTTTAAAAATTTATTTTTCTGATATATGATGTTGATTTACAGTATGGTGTTAATGTCTGCTGCAAAGAG
>NW_011389132.1:0-829 GCF_000754665.1 Bison bison bison
AGCCTGTAAGAGAGCAGTTTGAAGAGCCTTAAAAGCTTCACTTTTCACTTTCATGCACTGGAGAAGGAAATGGCAACCCACTCCAGTGTTCTTGCCTGGAGAATCCCAGGGACAGGGGAGCCTGATGGGCTGCCATCTATGGGGTCGCACAGAGTCGGACACGACTGAAGTGACTTAGCAGCAGCAGCAGCAGCAAAAGCTTTTTGAGTCTCTGGGGACCAAACCAACTTGTTGGTTTTGGCTTACTAAGTCTCAGTTATATGTTTATAGGCTTTATAGGCTGGGCAAGATCCCCATAACCCAGAATCCAAATGCGGCAGTAGCCTGTAATGCCCAAGAATCCTCTCAATTGTCTTAGTCATATTAGGTTCATTTAGGAATTTCAGACAATGAAGTATAAGGATTAGACACTTATTATTCATATATCTTGAACAAGTCTCCATTTATCATTTGACTTTTTTCCACCCAAAATAGGAATGTTGTCGGGACTGTTACAGGAAATTAATAGCCCCTGCTCCTTTAAATTCTCAAAGATGGGTTTTAACCCTTCCTTAACACCTCAAGTTTAATGGATACTGCTTTTGATGTGAAAATGGGTGAGGGTCTTTGAGCTTGATAAAGATAGGAACAGCATTGTGTGCTCGACCTACAGTTTTTCCATCAGCCCACACTTTAGGATTTACATTTTGTTCAATTAATGGGAGAGAAAGAGCAGAGGCCTGGACCTTGCTCAGTATATCCCTCCCCAGAAGCAGTGAGGGAGACTCTGGCACGATTAGAAACTCGAGAAAACAGCACAGAGTCCCAGTTGTAGCTTAAAGGATGACTG
>NW_011389133.1:0-551 GCF_000754665.1 Bison bison bison
AGTCGTGTCCGACTCTGTGCGACCCCATAGATGGCAGCCCACCAGGCTCCCCCGTCCCTGGGATTCTCCAGGCAAGAACACTGGAGTGGGTTGCCATTTCCTTCAGAAATATTGTTCTATAAATATTTGAATTTTCGTAAGTGGAATAAACAGTTAAACTCCAGAATTCATTTTATTCCTTTTTTAGTGCCACTTCATCTGCTGCCATATCAAGTGATGTAATAGCTGTAGATATGTCTCCTAGTACTCCTGTGGGCTTTCTTTATGATACGTTTAGTGGTTACTTACATAAAATCCAATGCTTTCCTTTGCCACCTTTTAATTTACTTTAAATTTATTTCATTTTATATCTTTTTAATCACATCAAACCCTTTAAAAAACAAAATGGTTTAAGATGGATGGATAAATGAGTAGATAACTGGATGAGTAATGAGTGGAAGGATAGAAATCACCTGGAATGAGAGTCCGTCATAATCTACTGAGAGTCAGAATTATCTCATAGTCTTGCTATTCATTTGCAGTATAATTGGGATCAAACAAAGAGACTTCGT
>NW_011389134.1:0-630 GCF_000754665.1 Bison bison bison
AGTTGCATCCGACTCTGTGCGACCCCATAGACGGCAGCCCACCAGGCTCCCCCGTCTCTGGGATTCTCCAGGCAAGAACACTGGAGTGGGTTGCCATTTCCTTCTCCAATGCATGAAAGGGAAAAGTGAAAGTGAAGTCGCGACCCCATGGTCTGCAGCCTACCAGGCTCCTCCGTCCATGGGATTTTCCAGGCAAGAGTACTGGAGTGGGGTGCCATTGCCTTCTCCATTAGTATTCAGCAGACAGACAAAAAATATTCATAATGCAATATACCAGAAGAATTAAAGGTAGGTGGATTTTCCCTGAAATTATCATGAACACATATTTGCAGTTTAATTTATTATATCTTACCTATCAAATGTAGCAACTAAACTCCTAAAATCTGAATTAAGAATAACAAAAGACCATCAGCTTCTAATTTAACTTCAAAATGCTTTTTAAAATTTCACAAAACATAATTTTAAGTGAACTGCTGCTCCTAAGTCGCTTCAGTCATGTCCAACTCTGTGCGACCCCAGAGATGACAGCCCACCAGGCTCCTCCGACACTGGGATTCTCCAGGCAAGAACACTGGAGTGGGTTGCCATTTCCTTCTCCAATGCATCAAACTGAAAAGTGAAAGTGAAGTC
>NW_011389135.1:0-843 GCF_000754665.1 Bison bison bison
TCACTAACTCAATGGACGTGAGTCTGAGTGAACTCCGGGAGTTGATGATGGACAGGGAGGCCTGGTGTCCTGCAATTCATGGAGTCACAAAGAGTCGGACATGACTGAGCAACTGAACTGAAGGATATATCTGACTTTTGTAGGTGCCAGACTATTGAATGAATGGAAAAATAATAAGGCCACAATTTTAGCATCCATTAGGCCTAAAAAGTGGCTTCAGTCCCTTTATTGCTCTGGATTTACCATCTTCATGGGAGGAGGGCTCATTTCTGAGACTTTAATTTGGCCTTTTCCCTAGAATTATTTACCTTACAGATTAAGGAAGCAATGTGGGAATTCTGTATACGAACATGGATACAAACCACCAAGGATTATGCATTTGGATACCAAGGAAATCACCATCAAGAAGTTCTATAGACCTATTAGCCCCTGTGAGGCATGCCTGTTCTAAGGCTTTTTTTATTATATGGTCTGAATGCCTTTGGCAATGACCTGTGCATATCTTAATGGAGAGGATGATTAAAATGACAAGTAAAATAAATGACCCAATCAAAAAATGGGCCAAAGAACTAAATAGACATTTCTCCAAAGAAGACATACAGATGGCTAACAAACACATGAAAAGATGCTCAACATCACTCATTATCAGAGAAATGCAAATCAAAACCACTATGAGGTACCATTTCACGCCAGTCAGAATGGCTGCGATCCAAAAGTCTACAAATACTAAATGCTGGAGAGGGTGTGGAGAAAAGGGAACCCTCTTACACTGTTGGTGGGAATGCAAACTAGTACAGCCACTATGGAGAACAGTGTGGAGATGCCTTAAAAAACTGGAAATAG
>NW_011389136.1:0-500 GCF_000754665.1 Bison bison bison
GCCTTGGAAATGAACTGAGATCATTCTGTCATTTTTGAGATGGCACCCAATTACTGCATTTCAGACTCTTTTGTTGACTATGAGGGCTACTCCATTTCTTTTAAAAAATCTTGCTCATAGTAGCTGATATTATGGTCATGTTAATTAAATTCACTCATTCTTGTCCATTTTAGTTCACTGATTCCTAAGATGCCAATGTTCAGTTTTGCATCTTCTGCTCAAGCGCATCCAATTTACCTTGAATCATGGACTTAACGTTCCAGTGAAAGTCACTCAGTTTTGTCTGCCTTTCCAGGCCAGAATACTGAAGTGGGGAGCCATTCCCTTCTTCAGGGGATCTTCCCAATCCAGTGATGGAACACAGGTCTCCCATTGCAGCCAGATTCTTTACCAGCTGAGCCACCAGGGAAACCCAACATTCCAGGGTCCTATGCAATTTTGTTCCTTACAACACTGGACTTTACTTTTACCATGAGACCCATCCACAACTGAGTTTTTTT
>NW_011389136.1:3630-3979 GCF_000754665.1 Bison bison bison
ATGTAGTGTTGTCTTTTGTGTTGTTGGAAGAAGGTATTTGCTATGACCAGTGTGTTCTCTTGGCAAAACTGTTAGCCTTTGCCCTGATTCATTTTGTTCTCTAAGGCCAAATTTTCCTGTTATTCCAGGTGTCTCTTGACTTCCTAATTTAGCATTCCAGTTCCCCACGATGAAAAGGACATCGCTTTCGGTGTTGGTTCTAGAAGATCTTGTAAATCTTCATGGAACCATTCAACGTCATCTTCTTTGGCATTAGTGGTTGGGGTATAGACTTGGATTACTGTGATGTTGAATGGTTTGCCTTGGAAATGAACTGAGATCATTCTGTCATTTTTGAGATGGCACCCAA
>NW_011389137.1:0-903 GCF_000754665.1 Bison bison bison
TGAAAAATACCCATTTTTGAAATGTCATTTGTACCACCCTACCTGAAAGTGAGAGATAAAGGCTTGTAGTTGGGAAATTATTTAAAATTTTTATTATGTAAACTTTTAAGGTTTGTTTTGAAAGACATGAAACAGTTTTTTCTTACAATCTTCAATTTTCTTCTTTTCTATTTCCGTATATAAATTTTCAGTAAAGTTCACTCCAATGTAATGACTTCTTTCACTCTTTTGATAACTTCACAAACATAGCCATGTGTATTCTTAATTTCTCAGCCACTGTGCAGCAAGGCAAGGCCATGAGACCAGTTTTACCAAATACAGTGTGAGTGCAAGTGATGCATTACTCATCTGAATGATGTTATAAATAAACCACCCAGGGAACTCCCTGGTGAACCAATTTGATTTCTGTGCTTTCACTGTCCGGAGGGCCTGAGTTCAAGCTCTGGTCAGGGAACTAACATCTGCAAACTGCACGGCATGTAAAAAAAAAAAAAAAAATCACCAAGACCCTTTGTCAATCTCCAACTGGATTAATTGACCCAAATGTGGCCTAGCTATTGCTCCAAGCAATTACTGATGCAATATCAGTATAGTTTTCTACCAGCCTGTAAATTGTTTTTTTAACTTAAGGTCTGTTTAATGTGAGGATGATTCATTTGTTTATTTTTGGCTGTGCTGGGTCTTATTTGTTGGGCTCAGGGCTGCTCTCTAGTGGTGCTCGGGCCTCTCGTTGTGGTGACTTTTCTTGTTGCAGAGCACGGATCTAGGTCATTTGGGCTCAGTAGTTGTAATGCTTGGACTTAGCTGCCCTGTGATATATGATGTCTTCCTGGACCAGGGAGCTAACCCGTATTCCCTGGCAGGTGGGTTCCTAACCACTGGACCTACAGTGAAGTCTCTCAT
>NW_011389138.1:0-610 GCF_000754665.1 Bison bison bison
TAAGGAAGTGGAGTACAGCACTTGGGTGACTTGTCCACTGGCTCAGCCTGGTGGAGGAAGGAGCATTGACCTCATCAGCAGCAGCTGTGGCTCTTTCCCTCAGGTGCTACTGATGACTCCTCCATGAGGTTTTTGTTTGTTTTGTTTTTGTAAATTGAAGTATAGTTGATTTACAGTGTTATGTTAATTTCTGCTGTACAGCAGAGTGACTCCCTAAGTTCTTTACCAAAGCCCCCTGTTTCTGTATCAGCAATCCTATAGTAGTTAAGTCTTCTGTTTTGTGGTGTTATCTCAGTTGTAAGTTAATGTAGAAACAGCTGTCTCTATGAGAGCGGGGCTGCTTTACCATAGCTGGAAAGAATTCCTCTTTCTCCACCATCTTCCATGTATTTGTAAGCATCTGTGTGCCAGGCATGAGAATATCTTGTCTTTAGGGGCCTTAAGGTCAGCTGGGGCAGCAGACAATTACAAAATCTCCCACCAACTCCCCATTGTGGCCAGTGCTGAGCGAGAGGGAAAAGGTCTGATTGTAGGTGAGAGAAGGACTCAGGTGGGTTGTTAGGGTTTAGAGGAGACTGGGGGAACATGTTAGTGATACAAAGTACTTAAA
>NW_011389139.1:0-569 GCF_000754665.1 Bison bison bison
GACTTGATGGACATGAGTTTGAGTGAAGTCCGGGAGTTGGTGATGGACAGGGAGGCCTGCCGTGCTGTGATTCATGGGGTCGCAAAGAGTCAGACACAACTGAGCAACTGAACTGAACTGAAAGATGGAGAAGCTCTATACAGTAAGAAAAAAAAAAAACAAAGCCTGGAATTGACTGTGGCTCAGATTATGAGCTCCTTATTGCAAAATTCAGGCTTAAGTTGAAGAAAGTAGGGGAAATCACTTGGCCATTCAGGGGCAACTTAAATCCTTTATGATTATACAATGGAGGTGACAAATTGATTCAAGGTATTAAATCTAATATACAGAAAGCCTGAGAAATTATAGACAGAGGTTGGTAACATTGTATAAGAGGCATTGACTAAAACAATTCCAAAGAAAAAGAAATGCAAGAAGGCAAAGTTGTTTTCTAAGGAGCTTTTATAAATAGCTGAGGAAAGAAGAGAAGGGAAAGGGAATAAAGAAAGGAAAAGATATAGCCAACTGAATTCAAAGTTACAGAGAAGAGCCAGGAAAAATAAGAAAGACTTCAAAGTGGCTAATGCAAA
>NW_011389140.1:0-530 GCF_000754665.1 Bison bison bison
AATGGAGAAGACTCAAATCAACAAAATTAGAAATGAAAAAGAAGTTACAACAGACAATGCAGAAAGACGAACATAAGAGACTACTATGAGCAACTACATGCCAATAAAATGGACAACCTGGGAGAAATGGACAAATTCTTAGGAACATATGACCTTCCAAAACTGAACCAGGAAGAAATAGAAAATGTGAAGAGATCAATCACGAACATGGAAATCAAAACGTTAATCAAAAGTCTTCAGACAAACAAAAGCCCAGGGCCAGATGGCTTCACAAGTGATTTCTACCAAAACTTTAGAGAAGAACTAACACCTATTTTGATTAAAGTTTTGGAGAAAATTGCAGAGGAAGTAAAACTCCCAAACTCATTCTACAAGGCCACATCACACTGATACCAAAACCAGACAAAGATACCTCAAAAAAAAAAAAAAGAGAAGAAGAAAAGAAAAGAAAATTAACAGGGAAATATCACTGATGGACATAGATAGAAAAATTCTACAACAAAATACTAGCAAACAGAATTCAACAATAC
>NW_011389141.1:0-749 GCF_000754665.1 Bison bison bison
AGGGAATTTGTGGCCTCTCTGTATATCACAAATCACTCTTTTAATATCCCTTATGTTACCAAATTGCATGGTAAAAGCTCTAGATCAATAATAAAAGTAAGTATGTGGGAGACCTATATTAAGACTACATCTTTAAAAAGGAATTGTTGAAACCATTTTAAGTCTCCATTACCATAATTGCAAAAGGCCAATAGGTAGGATTCATAAAGCCTAAATATTCTATAGATTCATGTTAGTGGCTTTTGAACAAGATGAATCTCATAACCTGGGGATGAGAGCAACAGAAAGCTGAACCTTCTCATTTTATAAATGAGAAAACAGAGGCTCAGAGCAAATAAGTTCCTTAACCAAGGGGAGACTGGACTTAGCAAGAGACTGAAATTTTTAGGAAATTTTTAGGAAAGCTTCTCAGGAAAGTTTTATTTATTCTTAACAGTAAAATCTGACCACATATTTAATAAAATCATCCAATAGATCTGTAGTCCTTTCTTTTATGGTCACCATCCTCATCAGATGTATATTATTAAACACATGAAAGGAGGCCTGGTAGAAACTGGATGTTACATTTGAAAGGTCATGATTTATCTCCATCAATAGCCAAGATTATAATCAAAAAGGGGTAAAACTGCTCCTCTGTACAGCCATATAGGTTTCCCTGGTGGCTCAGCTGGTAAAGAATCTGCCTGCAATGTGGGAGACCTGGGTTCAATCCCTGGGTTGGGAAGATCCCCTGGAAAAGGGAAAGGCTA
>NW_011389142.1:0-664 GCF_000754665.1 Bison bison bison
ATAAGGACTTCCTTGGTGGTCCAGTGGTTAAGAATCTGCCTGCCAATGCAAGGGACAGAGGTTCAATCCCAGGTCCAGGAAAATTCCAGATGCCTTGGAGCAACTGAGCTTGTGCCCCACAACTACTGAGCCCATGCTCTACGGCCCATGAGTCCGTGCACCTAGAGCCTGTGCTCTGAAACAAGAGAAGCCACAGCAATGAGGAGCCCACACACAACAACGAGAGAAAGCCTGCGTACAGCATCAACCCAGCACAACCAAAAATAAATTAAAAAAAATTTTTTTAAAGAAACAGATACTTAAAAAAAATACAAAAATAGCACATCACTAGAGTGAATGGATTGGAGGATGTCAAGAGTAGGAAGATCATGAAGGTGGTTACTGCAATTGTCTAGTGAAGAGGGAGTGGTTGCAGGCCTCCAGTGGTGGCAGGAGAGACAAAGAAGTGGGTAGATGGCATAGACTGGCAGGACTTGGCGAGTGAACGGAGGTAGGAAGGGAAGGCCATAGGATGACTTCCTAGATTCTGGCTGGACAACTTTCCCTGAGACATAGGGCTGAAAGGGGTGGAGATGGCATGTTCTGTCCTGCACATGCTGAGCACGAGGTCCCTATGAGGTCTTCCAGGGAGCTGCTTACAAAATGTCTATGGGTCCAGGGGGCA
>NW_011389143.1:0-712 GCF_000754665.1 Bison bison bison
CTGTAAGTATTGTTGATTTAGGATAACAGTGCAGGTCCACCTTTTCTGATTTTGTGTGTGTGTGTGTGTGTTTCTGTTTCTGAGTATAGTAATAGGCATGTTTCTTATTGTAAAATACTGTTTTTCATTTTTAAAATGTGAAAGGGAGTTTTTTGATGAAGGTGGTATGGTTTGAAAACAAACGGAGGCGCAGAGGAGACAAACCTTTATCGAAGCTTTCTCTACCCTCAGCTTGAACGTGCATTTCCTGAATAAGTCTGACCGGTAGGAAGCATTGTTGTTGTTTATAGATGAGGCTGAGGTCTGGACATTTTAGAGATGGGTGAGGGTCACACAGCCAGTAGGCAGCAGAGGGAGAACCCAGCTCAATCTTCTGACCCCCTTTTATTCCATCACTGCTTGTGAGCAGCAAAGGGGACCGAAAGCTTGCTTTACTGTGAGTCTTTTTGACAGGTGAGGTGAGGTTCATTAATTAGCTCATATCCTTCACATTTGGTTAAAAAGTATGTTGTTTCTAATTGTTATCACTGCTGCTGCTGCTGCTACTAAGTCGCTTCAGTCGTGTCCAACTCTGTGCGACCCCAGAGATGGCAGCCCAACAGGCTCCCCCGTCCCTGGGATTCTCCAGGCAAGAACGCTGGAGTGGGTTGCCATTGCCTTCTCCAATGTGTGAAAGTGAAAAATGAAAGTGAAGTCGCTCAGTCGTGTCCAA
>NW_011389144.1:0-787 GCF_000754665.1 Bison bison bison
AAAAAAAAAAAACTATCTGTAAGTTAGCAACTTACTGACCATACATAGTTTTGGCTATGGAAATGAGTGAGTTAAATGTTAATATTCCTGAGTTGTACTGTTCTGAAAATAAGAAAAATGGAACAAGGGCAGGATTCCATTGAGCTCAACACTCTTTAGCAGTAGCCAGAAAGATATTTTATTTGTATTATTCTTATTAAGCACACATATCTTTAGTATTTGTTGAAAAGGTTTGCCTATACCTCACATAAGTGCAAGATCCAATCTTAATTATCACTCATGGTGGAAGCTACAGACTTCCATGAGTACAGAAAAGGGTCAGGTGATTATATGCATGTAACAAGGAGTCAGGACTGTATGGTCATAGGATCATATCTCTTATGGTATTATGTAATTATTAATATAGCAGCTCCAGATAGTGTCTACTCTGTCTGATCAGGGTTGCTGTCAAGAGCTCACTCAGGAAAAATAATAATAGACAAAACTCAAAAATACTTGAGATAATATTTGACTTCGTTTCAAGTGGTGAGAATTGAATAGGATTTCTGAAGTCCAGAGATCATGACCAGCCAAAATTTCTGGCCATATGTTGCTTCCATCACATATATTTCTTAGTGTGTTTATGCATCCTTCAGCTCTAGGGGCAATTAGAATAAAGTAAAGAGAGATTTTGAGAAAAGCAAATGAAGATATTTTTATCTTTGGATAGAATCTATATATTTCTTTCTGTATATGTGAAATTTAATAGAATTTGGCATCATTGAGTGACAGCTTCGTAAATCCAATT
>NW_011389145.1:0-542 GCF_000754665.1 Bison bison bison
CTTGATGTTGTCAATTAGAGAAAGAACGTAGATCAGAGAAAACACCCAGAATGCCTTGGGGGCACTGAGCCATTTATAAGTTGAGAGAAAGAGTTGGAGCCAGAAAGTGAGACTGAGAAGGCAGACCAAGGGGTAAGATAAAAACCCAGAGGGGGCTACGTCTGCAGGAGAAGCTGAGAAGAAAAGGGGGGTGGTGAGCCGAGCTGCAGGCTACTGAGACACCACAAGAGATGACAGAGAAGCACCAAGGGACCGCAGAACGTGGTCTCAGGACCACGAGATGTGAGATCTTGTCAACAGCAGCCCTGGTGGAGCGAATGGGCAGCCATCCAGGCAGCATGGGGGAGAGAGAGGAAGTGATCACAGACAACTCCTTTCAAGACATTTCCTTCTAAAAATGAGCAGAGACAGGAAGCAGCAGCCAGAGGGGGCTGTGGGGTTAAGCTAGAAAAGGGAGGGTGAGTTGGTTGTTCTTTAAGATGCAAAATACTAGAGCAGAGAGTTAATGACGGATGCAAAACTGGAACCAAAGTCTGTCTGCC
>NW_011389146.1:0-906 GCF_000754665.1 Bison bison bison
CTGAGCGACTGAACTGAACTGAACCTCAGTAAATACAGTGAGTTTGCAACAATTTAACTTGTCCTGTTTCCATATACCTCATCCCAGCATCTATGGAAAACTCCACCCATCAACAGTAAAATTCATATTCTTCTCAAGTGCACATGGAACTTTCTATAGGGTAGACGTTATGTTAAGCCATATTACAAGTCTCAGTACATAAAAAGGAGTGAAATCAAGCAAAGCATGTTCTCTAACCACAATGGAATGAAGTTAGAAATCAATAGCAGAAGAAAATTTGGAAATTCACAAAATATGTTGTTTATTCCCAAATTAAAGAACACACTCTTAAATAACCAATGAGTCAAAGAAGAAATTAGAAAATACTTTGATTAAAAAATGCTTTGACATGAATGAAAACAAAAACACTATGTACCAAAAATCATTGGAAGCAGTTAAGCATTGCTTAGGAAGAAATCTATAGCAGTAAATATCCACCCTAGAAAAGAAGAAATATTTCAGATCAATAACTATACCTTCCACCATAAGATACTGAAAACAGAAGAGCAAACTAAACCAAAGTAAGCAGGATGGAAATAAGAAAGGTTAGAGAAGAAATAAATGAAATAGAGAATAGAAAAACACTGGAGAAAAATCAATTATACCAAAAGTTGGTTGTTTGAAAAAATGAGCAAAATTGGTAAACCTTTAACTAGACTGACAAAGAAAGATAAAAACTACTAAGATCAGGAATGAAAGAGGGACCATCACTACCAATCTTATAAAAATAAAATGAATGATAAGAGAATACTATAATTATATGGCAACAGATTAGATATCTTAGAGGTATTACACAAATTCCTAGAAAAACTCAAACTACCAAGTCTAATGTGAGAAGAAACAGAAAATCTGAATAGATCAACTACA
>NW_011389147.1:0-557 GCF_000754665.1 Bison bison bison
CCCCGTAGACGGCAGCCCACCAGGCTCCACCGCCCCTGGGATTCTCCAGGCAAGAACACTGGAGTGGTCTCTACTCTGTATTAATTGACTCTTGTTGTTGTCACAGAGAAAGATGATCAGCCAAACAGCTGTTGGAGTGCTTGCATTTGACATCAGAGCTCAAGTTATGTCAGAAATGTCTTAATCTTTTCTTTCGCTCTGAGTTCAGTTTTAAATTTATTTTATCAGTTGCTTTCTTCAGTCAAGTCAGATAGCATGTGCTGATTTGCACAAATGTTGGGAGATTCATGAGGGATGATTCTGGATGAAATAAAAAGACAAGGACTGAAATTTCGAAGGGGAATGTTGCGGTTAGCTTTCAGGAGAATGGAGAACCTTCTCCATCGCTTCCAGTGACGAGGCAAAGACCGCTGAGAACTCGCCTTTCAGGGTATATGAACTGTGTCATATTGTGTTTGATGATACAAAGAGCACAGTAGACTTCTACTTTTTTGTCAAGTAAGTAGAAATAACCCAGAGGGAAGACACCTACAAACCCTGAGCCTGAGGGAGAGTGT
>NW_011389148.1:0-633 GCF_000754665.1 Bison bison bison
AATAGAAAATTGTATAAATTACTTTAACTATGTTTCTATTCTTTTGCCATAGACTATATTATTTTTAAGGGAAAATTTTCATCTTCCCTGAAGCAAAATTTTGTTTCAACAATGTCTCTGTAAATCTTTAATGGGTTCAGTGGGTTTCTCTGGAAATTCAGATTCCAACCACATGAAGCACACCAGCATTGAGGGGAAAGAGACAATAATGAAAGCAAAGTGCAGAAACAGAAAGAGGAAATCAGCCTTGTTGTCGTCATCGTTGGTGTTCCGTCACCCAGTCGTGGCCGACTCTTTGCAGCTACAAGGACTGCAGCACACCAGGTCTTTCTGTCCCTCGCCGTCTCCCGGAGTTTGCCCAAGCACCCAGGACTTTTCAAATGAGTCAGTTCTTCGCATCAGGTGGTCAAAATACTGGAGCTTCCGCTTTAGTATCAGTCCTTCCAATGAGTACTCAGGATTGATTTCCTTTAGGATTGACTGATTTGATCTCCCTGCTGTCCAAGGGACTCTCAGGAGTCTTCTCCAGCACCACAGTTTGAAGGCATCATTCCCTTGGCACTCTGCCTTCTTTACGGTCCAGCCCTTATGACCATATGTGGCCACCCTCTTGATTCATTTAACCAGTCTACT
>NW_011389149.1:0-634 GCF_000754665.1 Bison bison bison
AGAAATTTTAAAATTTTAGTGAAGGCAGAATATCAACCCTTTCATGGACCATGTCTTCGATGTTATATCTAAAAAATGTTATTGACATACTAAGGCCATCTATGTTTTCTCCTGTGTTATCCTCCAGGAGTTTTAAACAGTTAGGTCTACAATCCATTTAGAATTTTTGTGAAGGGTGTAAAGGTATATGTCTAGATTCATTTTTTTCCTTTTTATTTTTTTGAATATAGGTGTCTGGTAGTTCTAGTACCAGCTGATCATTTGTTAAAAGGACTATCTTTCCTCCATTACACTTACTGCCTTTGCTTCCTTGTCAAAGATCATTTGACTTTACTTATGTGAGTCATATTTCTGGGCTGTGTATTCTCTTCCACTTAGCTGTGTCTCCTTTCTCTAATACCACACTGTCTTGATTACTGTAGCTTCAGAGTAAGCCTTGAAGTCAGGTAGTGTCAATCCTTAACTTTGTTCTGTCCTTCAACCACTGGAGATTTCATCTGAGGTTGATAGTAATGTATCTAGCCATTGTTCTAGCTGTCTGAACACAGCACTTCAATTTTCCAGGACTGGCTGGGTGGAAACTCACACAGATAAGCTGTGACACAGTTGGAGCCATCTATCTGGAATTTACTAC
>NW_011389150.1:0-509 GCF_000754665.1 Bison bison bison
TTGCCATTTCCTTCTCCAGGGAATATTCCTGACCCAGGGATCAAACATATGTCTTCTGTATCACAGGCAGATTTTTTACCATCTGAGCCACTAGGGAAACCCATATGTATGTGTGTGTGTTTATATATATGTATATATAAATATATATAGTGCATAGGTCGCAAAGAGTTGGACATGATGGTAGTGACAGAGCACAACACAGCTTTATGTTTTCAGTGTTTAATACAATACCTGGAAGAGAGTGGGCACTCATTAAGTGTTTTTGGAATGCATAAATGAATAAATGAAAATAGTATTAGGTTAGCTACTGTGCAAAAGAAAAAAGAAAGTGTAAATGGTCATAGCAATGAAGTTTACAATCTAAGGAAAATAATAGACAGGTATATAAACTCAGATAACTTTTCAAGGCTACATATGCTAAATAATGAATCACAGCCCTCCATGTTCAGATGCCAGAAAGTGTGCAGTTCTTTTCTATTAATGGTGAAAAGCTACCTAAAACTGATTAA
>NW_011389151.1:0-803 GCF_000754665.1 Bison bison bison
AAGTATAATTAATTTGTTGTTATTCAGGTGCTAAGTCATGTATCACTCTTTGTGACCCTGTGGACTGCAACAAGCCAGGCTTCCCTGTTCTTCACCATTTCCTGAAGTTGTTTTTATGCCCCTTTTAAAGATGTGGAAGATAAGTATCAGAGCTGAGATTCAAACCCAAGCATCTGACTCTAGAGCCTACATTGTTAACCACCCCACTTATTCCCCTGGCCTATGAAAGAAAATAATGAGTAACAAGAGCCTGTTATACAGAGTTAAGTCAAAAAGAGAAAAACAAATATCAGTATTAAGGCATATATATGCAATCTAGAAAAATGGTAAAATGATGTGCCTGTTTGCAGGGCAGGAATAAAGACGCAGACACAGAGAGGAGACTTGTGGGCACAGAGAGGAAGGAGATTGACGTATATTCACTACCGAGTGTAAAATAGCTAGTGGGAAGCTGCCATATAACAGAGAGCTCAGCCTGTTGCTCTGGAACAACCTAGATGGGTGAGATGGCGGGTGGGTAGCTGGGAGACTCAAGAGGGAGGGGATATATGTATACTTAGGCCAATTCATGTTGTATGGCAGAATTAAAAAAATAAACCAGCAATGAAGCTCTTCCTTTTAAGTTACAATACTCTGAAGACTTCTCTGAGTACAGATATTTTAGCTGAGAACTGGAGAGTAGAAGACAGTTGTGCAAGAGGGGTCAAACCCTTCTAAGACAGGGAACATTGCTGGACACTGAATGAGCGGTAGTCTGCTTCCCAACAGCCAGAAGGAGACACTTGCCCAGGGAGCAAAGTGAG
>NW_011389152.1:0-598 GCF_000754665.1 Bison bison bison
AGATGGACAGGTTCAGGAGGGCCTCTGGAAAAAATAAAGAGAGAGAGAGGATGAAAATGATGTGGGGATTGTTAAGTTTTTTAATTTTTCCAAATGTTTTTGTGTTTCATCCATTCCTCATGCAACCCTAGACAGGTCAGAGATAAAGTGAACATGATTTTAGGGTTTGTTCAACACACAATGACCCCTTATTACTCTGATCACCTTGCTTCTTCCCCAGAGAAATAACCATTTTGTGGGATTCCTCAAGTTACTTTTTAGACTACTGAACATTATTGTAAAGAAAAGCAAGTGGTACCAGCAAATATGTTTAAGAACAAGAAACATGTACCTCTGAGTGGAATTTCTCAAAGTTAGATCTGACTAAAGGAAGGAGTTTGGTCTGGATAATTTGGTAAAGTCCTGACTAGCTCTGATTTTAATATCATCAATTCCCAAGTATCTATATTAATAGAGAGGAGTGTGACTAACCCCAAATACTGCAGCTTCTGGAGCACATCATTTGTATTGGGGTTAGGAATGCCTCCTCACTTAATAAATAAATACATTTGAATGAATTTGGTGTTCTAGAGAAGGAGTTGGCAAACTTTTTTTACAT
>NW_011389153.1:0-779 GCF_000754665.1 Bison bison bison
ACTCAATATGCCAGCAAATTTGGAAAACTCAGCAGGGGCCACAGGACTAGAAAAGGTCAGTTTTCATTCTAACCCCAAAGAAAGGCAATGCCAAAGAATGTTCAAGCTATTGCAAAATTGCACTCATCTCACATGCTAGCAAAGTAATGCTCAAAATTCTCCAAGCAAGGCTTCAACAGGACATGCACCCTGAACTTGGAGATATTCAAGCTGGATTTAGCAAAGGCATGGGAACATGAGATCAAATTGCCAACGTCTTTTGAATCATAGAAAAGGCAAAATAATTCCAGAAAAAACATCTGCTTCTGTTTTATTGACTATGCCAAAGCCTTTGACTGTGTGGATCCCAACAAACTGTAAAGTTCTTCAAGAAATGGGAATATGCAGAGTACATTATATTAAATGCTGTGCTGATTGAAGCATAAGCTGGACTCAAGATTGCCAATAAAAAATATCAATAATCCTAGATACGCAGTTGACACCAGTTTATGGCATAAAGAGAAGAACTAAAAGCTTCTTGATGAAAGTGAAAAAGGAGATTGAAAGAGCTGGCTTAAAACTCAGCATTCAAAAAATGAAGATATTTTACATGTTTCAATGCCATTCTCCCAAATCTTCCCACCCTCTCCCTCTCCCATAGAGTCCAGTATGAAACGAGATGCCAGTCCAGGTTCGATGCACGATACTGGATGCTTGGGGCTAGTGCACTGGGACGACCCAGAGGGATGGTATGGGGAGGGAGGAGAGAGGAGGGTTCAGGATGGGAAACACATGTATAC
>NW_011389154.1:0-800 GCF_000754665.1 Bison bison bison
AGACCGGAGTTAGAGCAGTTAGAAGCCACGAGGAAACCAGAAACAGGATAAAAGTAAGGGTCCTACCCTCTCCCTCCTACGGTAAGTTCCATAAGGGCATCACAGACCAAGAATGTACTAAGACAGTTGTACATATCTGTGTTCATGGTAACTGCAAATAAAGATACTAACCTTTGTATATACTCAGTTTGTCTCAACTAACCATTCTGATGAACTTAGAAACCCTCGCAAAGATTTAAGGAAAAGCACCCATGCAATGCTCAGGATTAATCCTGAGCCACGTAGACCACGGTTTCTCACTGCTGACATTTTGAGCTGGATGATTGTGTAGGGCCGCCCTGTGCACTTATAAGATAAGTTGCATTTTATTTTTTTAAAAACATTTATTTGGCTATTCCAGGTCTTCATTGCGGCATGTGAGAACTTTAGTTAGAGCATGTGGGATCTAAACCCCTGACCAGGGGTTGAAGTTGGTCCCCCTGCATTGGGAGCATGAAGTCTTAGCCACTGGACCATCAAGAAGTCTCGGATAAGGTACATCTTAGATGAGTTGATTCTCCCCCACCAAAGGTACCTATTACGTTTTAGCCTAAGTACCTCAATGAATGGCAGGGGTATTGTGCATGGAAAAATACCTTCAGGAAGAAAAATTACATTATTCCTTTTTTTTTTTTCCTGTTAGGAATTGATCTTATCAAAGCAAAATTGCTCAATATTTAGTACAATTGCCTTTTTCTGTATGTGTAATTATGGTTAGCGCCTTTTCACATCACGTCATCCACAAATGATGGCTTGCTGTG
>NW_011389155.1:0-730 GCF_000754665.1 Bison bison bison
GAGATTCTTGGGATAGGGTGAAATTCATTAGCCAAATAATACTGGGTTACCAAGTTCATATGGAAGAGTCAAAAAGCTTTATTTCTGACATAATTTTTAGGTAAAGAAGACCTGTTTAGTTAGAGCCAACAGATGTCGGAAGAGGGGTGTAGTGAAGTCAAGTATGTAGTCAACATACTTGACTTCACTGAAGCTGGTGAAAGGGAGCAGAATAGCACCCACAAATTTGTCTCTTTGGCATAAGGATTATTTTGCACTGATTTGTTTTAAGCAGCTCCAGACAGGAAAAGCTCTGAAAATGATAGTAGGAGTAACCCTTTTGTAAGAGACATTTACATCAATTAGGGAAATCTCCATTTGTAAAGGTATCTGTCTTCCTGCTCCAGGAAGAGAAGGATGACTCTAAATCCCTAGAAACTCTTATCAACGGAGAAAAGGATAACTTAAATCTGCATAACAACCACATCCCTATTTGCTGGGCTTTGCCTGAAAACTGTGCATAACTGGCCAACATCTTTCTTTTGCTTTTAACTGTAGATAGTATTTAAAGTGGCAGCTTGGGTCATATCTGGGAGTTATTGTGTCCCTGGGTCTCTTCCATGTGTACAGGAGGTATACATGTTATTAAACTTGTTTGTTTTCTCCCATTAATCCATTTTTTTTTATTACAGCAGGGGCCTCAGCCAGGAGCCTAGAAGAGTAGAAGGAAAATTATGTTTCCTCCCTGACA
>NW_011389156.1:0-755 GCF_000754665.1 Bison bison bison
GAGAAGGAAATGGCAACCCACTCCACTGTTCTTGCCTGGAGAATCCCAGGGACGGGGGAGCCTGGTGGGCTGCAGTCTAAGGGGTCGCACAGAGTCAGACACGGCTGACGTGACTTAGCAGCAGCAGCAATATGCTAATAGGAACAATTATTTTACACATTCTTTGGAACATGCAAGCCAATCAGAAGTCATTTTGGTCACTGTTGAGATTACTGAA
Source organism: Bison bison bison (assembly GCF_000754665.1). NCBI lineage: Eukaryota > Metazoa > Chordata > Mammalia > Artiodactyla > Bovidae > Bison > Bison bison. The sequence goes on from NW_011389156.1 coordinate 218, forward strand.
CTTAGTGGACACCAGCCAAATCTTTGCTTTAGCAGAAAATTATCCAATGTTGAATTTCAAAATTTGATTAAATGAATTTATGTCCTGACCTCCATTTGCTGTACTGCACATCTGGAGCTATATGCAAGGTTTGCATCTTGCATTTTGCTGCTGAGGCTGGTTTTGGCAGTCCTGGCAGGGTATTCAGAAGAATCCATGGGCTTACCAGTAGATGAAGAGTAGAGTCCATCAGCTAAACCGCTAGGGCAAGAGGAAGGATGGGGCAGAGCAGTCAGTGACACTGTGAAAATAAGAATATTGATATAATTCAAACCCAAGAAAAACAGAGGATTCGTACTTTGCTACTGAACCTACTGCTCCCTTTGTGGATGTCTCACGACATTCATGTGCTACCCCAGAGACACCGTCTTCCTGGAGAACCTTTTCAGCCTCTTGTGAGTTATCTCTGGTTCCTTGGAATGTAGGGGTCATCTCTCCTGTAGTGTGGCTAGGCCATTTCATTTAGTACCTGCCTCCAGAAGGACACAGACATTGGAAA
>NW_011389157.1:0-662 GCF_000754665.1 Bison bison bison
GGACAAGGAGCCTGGTGGGCTACATACAGTCGATGGGGCTGCAAAGAGTCAGACACAACTGAGCACACATGCACAATGCTTGGAATTATTCAAGGCAAGACCAGAATATCACTTCTCAGAAATGATAAAATTATCCCCTGGATGAAAGTATAGACTAAATGCTAAATACTTGCTACTAAAATACACTCAGTGAATATTTAAATCTTTTGGTGTTTTCTCTTTGCTTTCAGGACAGAATAAGAACATTTTGAATAGTCATAAATCTATCTATAATTGATTTCATTGATTTTTTAGCCTCCTGTCTCACCACTTCAAATTCTTGGCTTTAACTGTTTTAAATTACTAACTCACCAAATATTCCATAATCCTGCCTCCAACTTTCATAAAATATGTTCAATTATCCTTAACTATCATTTTCTTCTCTTTCACCCTGTCCATATCCACAAATCACCTAGGTTTCAACAATTGTCCTGCAGATACGCTGAAATGAGGGTCAATGTCTCTCTTATATAGTCCCACAGTATTTAGTATTTGGACAGATCGTAACATTTCAACCACCAAAATTTCCTATTACCTTGTCTGCACTACCCTATTAGACTGAAAAAATATTGAGCCAAGCAACTGTACCTCATTCAAGTTTGTATCCCCAGAAAATAGCAGAA
>NW_011389158.1:0-507 GCF_000754665.1 Bison bison bison
TGTGGGGTATTGCCAAAGACAACTTGGATAGATATACTTATTCTTGTTCTTTCCTATAAAAAAAGAGGCACGTTGCAACTCTGAGGGGAGTTGGAAGAAAGGAAATGGATATGGAAATATCAAGCATCGTTCATACCCAAATATAGATACACAGGCTTCCCAGGTGGTGCTAGTGGAAAAGCATCCATCTGCCAATGCAGCAGACGTAATAGACATGGGTTTGATCCCTGAGTCAGAAAGATCCCCTGGTGAAGAGAATAGCAACCTATTGTAGTATTCTTGCATGGAGAATCCCATGGACAGAGGAGCCTGGCAGGCTACAGTCCATAGGGTCGCAAAGAGTCGGACACGACTGAAGTGAATTAGCACACATGATAGATTTATTAGAGATATGGAAACCAGAAACACAGATTAAAAAAAAAAAACAAAGAGATATAGGAAAATATGTACTACATTTTTTTCAATGATATAAATGGATGCAATTCACATTGGTATAACACCATTAAC
>NW_011389159.1:0-635 GCF_000754665.1 Bison bison bison
TGGAAAATCCCATGGATGGCGGAGGCTGGTAGGCTGCAGTCCATGGGGTCGCTAGGAGTCGGACACGACTGAGTGACTTCACTTTCACTTTTCCCTTTCACGCATTGGAGAAGGAAGTGGTGGCCCACTCCAGTTTCTTGCCTAGAGAATCCCAGGGACGGGGGAGCCTGGTGGGCTTCCGTCTATGGGATCGCACAGAGTCGGACACGACTGAAGCGACTTAGCAGCAGTAGCAGCAGCAACCATATCATCTAATTCAGACTTTATATTACTTCTAATGACCCTTCTCTGTTATGTTTAAATCAATTAAGTTTTTTAAAATTTAAATTTATTTATTTTTGACTGTACTGAGTCTTTGTTGCTTCAAGGGTTTTTTCTAGTTGCAGCAAGCAGGGCTACTCTCTACGTGTGGCGCAGGCTTCTCACTGTGGTAGTTTTTCTTGTGGAGCATGGGCTCTAGGGCATGCAGGCTTCAGTAGTTGTGGCACATGGGGTCTGTAATTATGGCTCCTGGACTCCAGAGAACAAGCTTAGTTGCTTTATAGCACGTGGGATCTTCCCAGACAGGGATCAAACTCATGTCTCCTGCATTTTCAGGCAGATTCTTTACTCCTGATCCACCAGGGAAGCTCTAA
>NW_011389160.1:0-519 GCF_000754665.1 Bison bison bison
AGCCATAGGAGATGAGGATCACGAGTATCGTGCCCACAATTATGACCCCACAAAGGCCAAACATGACCAGCTCATTGATGGTAGTGTCAGCACAGGCAAGCTTGAGCAGAGGCGGCACATCACAGAAGAAGTGGTCAATGTGGTTGGAGCTGCAGAATTGGAGGCTGAATGTGAAGCTGGTCTGAAGAATGGAGTTGACACAGCCCCCACAGTATGTGCCCAACACCAAGCGGGCACACACCGAAGGGCGCATGGAGATGGGGTAGCACAGGGGGCTGCAGATGGCCACTAAGCGGTCGTAGGCCATCACGGCCAAGAGGAATGCCTCAGTGGTGCCCACCATGGAGAAGAAGAAGAACTGAGTGGCACATCCTGCAAAGGTGATGACCTTGGAGGAGGACAGGAAGTTGGCCAGGGCTTTGGGGTAGATGACAGATGAGTAGCACAAGTCCACAAAGGAGAGGTTCTTGAGGAAGAAGTACATTGGGGAGTGCAGATGGGCATCCAGGGTGATGACCA
>NW_011389161.1:0-608 GCF_000754665.1 Bison bison bison
GCCGCAGTCCATGGGGTCACTAAGAGTCAGACACGACTGAGCGACTTCACTTTCACTTTTCACTTTCATGCACTGGAGGAGGAAATGACAACCCACTCCAGTGTTCTTGCCTAGAGAATTCCAGGGACAGGGGAGCCTGGTGGGCTGCCATCTAGGGGGTCGCACAGAGTTGGACACGACTGAAGTATAGTCAAAGGCTTTTTGAACCACCCTAAACTTTTCTTATGGTTCTCAAAAAGTATAAAGTTGATTTAATTCTACTTTCCTTTGTAATTCCAAAAAGTATCCTAACACTGTTGTACATTAAAGAGAATTCCACCAAGATTTCCTAAAAGTAACTTCTCTGATGAACTATGAATGGAGGTTCATGACATTGCACAGGACACAGGGATCAAGACCATCTCCATGGAAAAGAAATGCAAAAAAGCAAAATGGCTGTCTGAGGTGGCTTTACAAATAGCTGTGAACAGAAGAGAAGTGAAAAACAAAGGAGCAAAGGAACATATTACCATCTGAATGCAGAGTTCCAAAGAATAGCAAGGAGAGAAGAGAAAGCCTTCCTCAGCGATCAGTGCAAAGAAATAGAGGAAAACAACAGAATGGGAAAG
>NW_011389162.1:0-749 GCF_000754665.1 Bison bison bison
TAGTCTCATCTAGAACTGGGAAAATGCATTTCATGAGACAATACTGGCTTTTGTGGTTGCTGTTGTACAACATGTCTCAAATCACAGCACTACTTGCAAATGGATTTAATGAACATAAAAATGTTCCCATCAGCTACAACCCAAAATATCATCATTTCTACTCTCTCTGCTTTTATGATTATAGTTACAATAGAAGAATTGAAAAAAGGCAACACATTGTTTTGTTATTTTTGTGACAGTAAAACTGATAATTACCTTGATGGAGTTAATTTATTGTATAATGCTTAATGATATTTAATATACAATACAAAAGCTCAAAATAAAATATTTCCTACAATCCATATGGAATCACATATAGTCAAATTAATGGAGCCAACATGCATGTAACATCATGATTGTCTATTATCATTGTCCTTATGAGTCTGATCAATCAAACTTACCAGGTATGAAATAACAAACTTTAAAGCTATAAGGAAGCATTAGATATCACTTTGTGCATACATAATCCAAGACAATCATATAATGTTGCTGTTTTCAGTCCCTAAATCCTGTCTGAGTCTTTTGTGATTCCATGGAATGTAGCCTGCCAGGCTCCTCTGCCCATGGAATTTCTCAGACAAGAATAATGGACTGGGTTGCCGTTTTCTTCTTCAGGGGACCTTACCGACCCAGGAATTGAACCCACATCTCTTGTGTCTCCTGCATTGGCAGGCGGATTCTTTACCACTAGTACTACCTGGGAATCCCAA
>NW_011389163.1:0-673 GCF_000754665.1 Bison bison bison
ACTGTCGCTCTCTCTCTCACTCTGGTTGAGTCTCCATCTGGAGCGGGAACCCGCCATGCTTACTAATTATGCCTGGGCTTCTAAGATCCGACCGGGGAGGCCTCAGTGTCTCCTCTCCTTCGGGAGAACGGAAGGACGCCTGCGGCCTTAAGTGGTGCAAGCTTCTTGTCTTGAAGTTTTATTGGTCTCCCGCGTAAACCAAGCTACTCAGCCTCTTTTCTCCACTGAATTTTCCTACTGAGCTATCCTCATTCTATTACTCTTTATATCCTTAATTAACGTTTAATTAAGCTATCGTATCCTGATCCTTGCCTATGCCGTCTCTCCTTCGAATACCCTGGATCAGCCGGGGCTGGTCCTCGGCAGTAAAGAATTCATTTGCTAACGCAGGAGACCTGGGTTCGATCCCAGAATCGCGAAGATCCCCTGGAGAAGGAAATGGCAGCCCACTCCAGTATTCTTGCCTGGGAAATCCTGTGGACAGAGAAGCCTGGTGAGCTACAGTCACCAAAAGAGTCACAAAGGGTTGGAAACGACCTAGCAACTAAACAACAGTAAAACCCTAAGGTTCGGATGATCGGGGAGGTACTTCGAAGCCGAGGGCTCTGCCTAACCTGACCACTGCAAGAATGTGGCTGGGACAGAACAGCGGTGGGAGATCCTCGGCCACCTG
>NW_011389163.1:3441-4368 GCF_000754665.1 Bison bison bison
CGTCAGCGGCCCCGCCCTGCACCCCCTGGCCAGTCCCATCACAGCCAGCTTCCCCTGCACCCCTCCCAGGCCAGGGAGCCTGATGGCCCCCCAGCTGCATGTCCACTTTGGGCGCCATCAGAGGCGCTGCCTGGACCACGCCCGGAAGCCCACACAGCACGCTGCCTAAGCGGGAGGCCGTCTTGCTGTTTCTCCTTGCCAGGTGGTGAGTCTTTTTGAGCTTGTAACCATATTCTATTTTATTTTACCGTATATTTTTCAGTATATGGTTAGTTTTTTTTTTTTTAAATTATTCTTTATTGAAGTATAGTTGATTTACAGGCTTCTCTGATAGCTCAGTTGGTAAAGAATCCACCTGCAATGCAGAGGACCCTGGTTTAATTCCTGGGTTGGGAAGATCCGCTGGAGAAGGGATAGGCTACCCACTTCAGTATTCGGAGGTGAGACAGGGAGGGAGGTGAGGGGGACGAGACTGCGGGGCTGGACTGTGTGGACCAGGGTTCCCGAGGCTCAGGGAGGCCGAGGGGGGTCCTGTGGGAAGGTCCCTGCAGGTCCCATGTCCTCCTCCCCTTAGAGCAGGGGGCAGCATCGTCTGGGGGCAACCTCCTCCAGCCCTGATTGGTGGATGTGCCCTGTTACCATGGAGACGGCCCAGCACACGCCCCATCAGCCACCTGGGAGAACGCGGCCCCTCTCCGGGAAGAATTCAGTCACCTTGAGGGTTCCTCCGAAGGCCACAGAACCTCCTGTATGCAGGACACACCAGGGGGAAGGAGGTACGGCAGGCTCCTGGGGCCACCACTGACAAAGCACCACAGGACAGGGGACTTCAAAGCACAGAAAGCTATTGTCTCGAAGTTCTGAGGCCACAAGTATGAAATCAAGGTGTTGGCAAGACCAGGCTTCCTGCAAAGGCTGCGGGGATGA
>NW_011389164.1:0-700 GCF_000754665.1 Bison bison bison
ACATGAAGTCTTGTGTATTCATGACAGTCAAAATGTGGAAAAAAATTAAAATGTCCATCACTTGGAAGATAGATTTAAAAAAAAATGTGGCCTATCCACATAAATGGATTATTATCAAACAACAGAAAAACTGTTGCTACTAATAACATAATACAACATGGATGAGCTTCAAAACATGCAAAGTGAAAGAAGCCAAACCCAAATGCCACATATTGTACAATTTCATTTATATCAAATGTCCAGAAAAAGACAAATCTAAAGAGATAGCTCAAGCTCAGGTATGTAAGTCACATCTCAATAAAGCTCTTAAAATGCATCAGTAACACTCCAAGCAAATAACTATAATTAAATTTCCTTCATCAGTTCATTCAGTTCCATGAAATTATTTTTCTTGATTTGGGGTCAATAGTTTGCCTTCATGAAGTACCTCTGCTGCTACTGGGACATCCTGGCTAGTTCATTCTGAAAATTCTCTAAGTAAATTATATTTAGCAAATTAAGTTAGTAAATAGATTCTACTGTGTGTTTTTTGAAGCAGCACCAAAAGTTCAGAATCCCTGGCAATTCCCTTCTACAGGGCTCCAGCAATCCTGTCTTTAAATTTTAGTTGGTAGCTGGAGTTTCACAAATTTAAAAGTTTTGGCTTATAATACACAGAAGAGCCCCAGAAAAGCATGAGAGGAGAGCAGAAATTTCTTTA
>NW_011389165.1:0-573 GCF_000754665.1 Bison bison bison
AGAATATCAAATGACTAGTATGGTCATTTGAAATAAATTAAGTATAATTTGAATTTTAGATACTGTTTATATTAAAACTGTATTCATTATTTATCTGAAACTCAGCTTTAATTGGTATCCAGTATTTTTATTTGCAAAGTCTAGCAAAATCACAGTGGACAGTGACTGCAGCCATGAAATTAAAAGACACTTGCTCCTTTGAACCTAGATGGCATATTAAAAAGCAGAGACAAAAGTCCATGTAGTCAAAGCTATGGTTTTTCCAGTAGTCGTGTACAGATGCGAGAGTTGGACCGTAAAAAAGTTTGAGCTCTAAAGAATTGATGTTTTTGAATTGTGCTGGAGAAGACTTTTTAGAGTCTCCCAAACTGCAGGAAGATCAAACTAATCAACTGTTAGGAAATCAACCCTGAATATTCATCGGAAGGGATACTGCTGAAGCTGAAGCTCCAGTACCTTGGCCACCTGATGCGAAGAGCTGACTCATTGAAAAAGACCCTGATGCTGGAAAGATTGAGAACAGGAGGAGAAGGGGGCAGCAGAGGCTGAGATGATTAGATGGCACCACCAACT
>NW_011389166.1:0-642 GCF_000754665.1 Bison bison bison
AAGACACTGTGATACTGGCATCAAGATAGACAAGTGGACCATTGGAACAGAATAGATAACCCACAAACAAACCCAACCACATAAGTACAACTAATTTTCGACATAGAGAGGGAATTCATAGACAGAAAGGATAGTCTTTTCAAAGGTGGTGCTAGCACAATTGGATATTCCTATCCCTTGAATGTGGGCCTTAATACCTCTCACTACATATCAGCAAAAATTGACTCAAAATGGATGACAGGCCTAAAAGTAAGCCTAAGAAAAATCTAGAAGAAAATCTGTTCTGACCTTGTGTTTGGCCAAGTTTTCTCAGAAACAACATAAATAAATCTGATCAAGGGCAGTTATCCAGAATATATAGAGAGAGCTTTCAAAGTTCAATACTAAGAACACAAACAACTGAGTTAAAAGTGGACAAAAGACTAGAACAGATACTCACTGTTCATATGTGGATGGGAAATAAGCACATGAAGACATGTTCAACATCCCTGGTCATTAGAGAAATACAACTAACAACCACAATTTGATAGCACTATGCAACTATTAGAATGTGCTCAGTCACTCAGTTGTGTCCGACTCTTTGCAACCCCATGGACTGTAGCCTGCCAGGCTCTTCTGTCCATGTGGATTCTCCAGGCAAGA
>NW_011389167.1:0-500 GCF_000754665.1 Bison bison bison
TGTGAGACACGGTCTATTTAGCAATGAGTGACAGAAAAATCGAACTAAATTATCTTTACTTTTAAAAGCTGGAGGCAAGCAGTTCCAGAACAGGTCACCAAGGACTCAGCCTCTGCCATCTTCAGGGTATTGATTTCATCCTCATGCTTGTGGCCTTGTGGTCACAATATGGCTGCCCTAGCTCCAGATATCACACACACATCAAAGGTAGGCAAGACAAAGGGAAAAGGAGCGATGCCAGGAAACAAACGCCTCTTTTGTGCCCATCCTTTTTGTCATGCAGCAGCATCTTTTCCAGAAACTCCAGCAGACTTATTGAATATCTCTTTGGCTATAACCGAACCATATGGACACTCCCTTGTTGCTGCATGGGAAGCTAGGAAAAAGATGTGTAACTGGCTTTTCAGCCTCAGTAATGGGAATGGCTTTTGGGTAGCTGATCAGTCTTATCTGCTGCGTGTTTTAATACATGCACCTAAAAGACAAGGTTTAATGATTTG
>NW_011389167.1:4764-5181 GCF_000754665.1 Bison bison bison
AGGTTATGTTTAGTGTAATTTGGCAAACTTTAAGGGAGGGCTCAATTTTTACTGTCAGTGGGATTAAATTAAGGGTGGTTTGGACAAAAACAAGCACCTGAGAGGGAAGTTGCTGGTCCTTGAGACAAATGAACTTGTCCTTACATCCATGTGGAGAAGATAACCCCAAACTCATATTAAAACAGGTGCTCAAATAGGGAAATACTGCTTAGTTTTACTTGCTTGGGAGCATTAGTGCTGATGTGGATTTGATTATTGTTTGGAGTTGCATATTATCTAGCCCGGAAGTAAAATTATGTGATGGAAGTTTGTTATCATTCGGGGTCAAAATCACCTTTGTAATAACTACCATTCATTCAAAGTACCAAAGCTTGTCTCATACTGTGCCAGGTGATTTACATACATCACACATGTCTG
>NW_011389168.1:0-537 GCF_000754665.1 Bison bison bison
GCTGTTAAAGTGCTGCACTTAACATATCAGCAAATTTGGAAAACTCAGCAGTGGCCACAGGACTGGAAAAAGTCAGTTTTCATTCCATTCCCAAATAAGGGCAATGCCACAGAATGTTCAAACTACATACAATCGCTACAGTCCATGGGGGTGGCAAAGAATTGAATACAACTTAGTAACAGAACAACATACACATTTAGAATGCTTCCTTTGTGGCTCAGCAGTAAAGAATCCACCTGCTAAGGCAGGAGACACAGGTTTGGTCCCTGGGTTGGGAAGATACCCCAGAGAAGGAAATGTCAACCTACTCCAGTATTCTTGTCTGGGAAATCCCATGGACAGAGAACCCTAGTGGGCTACAGTCCATGGGCTCACAAAAGAGTTAGACGTGACTTAGCAACTAAAGAACAAGAATAAATACCCTTTTAGAAACCTTGAAAATATAACTGACCACTGAGATCCAAGTCAGTAGCATAGATAGTTGGTCTACTCCTAAAGTATCTCCCAGAGACATGTACTTTTTCTCCATCTCTGATG
>NW_011389169.1:0-504 GCF_000754665.1 Bison bison bison
ACAAATGTAGACAGCATATTACAAAGCAGAGACATCACTTTGTGACAAAGATCTGTCTTTGTTTTTCCAGTAGTCAAGAATGAATGTGAAGTTGGACCATAAATGCTGAGTGCTGAAGAACTGATGCTTCTGAATTGTGGTGCTGGAGAAGAGTCTTGGGAGTCCCTTGGACAGCAAGGGGATCAAACTAATCAATCCCAAAGGGAATCAACCCTGAATAGTCACTGGAAAGGCTGAAGCTGAAGCTTCAGTACTTTGTCCACTTGATGTGAAGAGCCAACTCTCTGGAAAAGGCCCTGAGGCCGGGAAAGATTGAAGGCAAAAGAAAAAGTGGATGACAGGATGAGATGGTTGGATGGCATCACCAACTCAATGGATGAGTTTGAGCAAACACCAAGAAATAGTGAAGGGCAGGGAAGTCTGGCACGCTGCAGTCCATGGGGTCACAACCATACGATCCAGCAATACCATATCTAGGCATATATCCAGAGATAAATGTGGTTC
>NW_011389170.1:0-597 GCF_000754665.1 Bison bison bison
CCATTTCATAGTCTTATTTAATCTGTTATCTGTGCTCCCCATTATATTTCCTACTTTCATTAAGATGTTTGCCAAAATTCGTTGAGATGTACGCCACTTGATTTCTAAATCATGTGTTAATATATACAGATTTACCTGGCTGTTTCCAAGAAACAGTCTCTACTTATCCATGTATTTATTGATTGGTTCACTTATACAAACAACTCTTACAGTCACTGTTCAACAAGTTACAGTGTGTGCCTTCTGGGTCCTTTGAGATGCTTAATTGACATGCATGCTCTGTCCACATTGTACAGATGCAAAAAGAACTACCTTGTTAATCCTCCTTCTCCAGGATTCCCACAGCAGTCCTCCTGCTGAATCTCTGGTGAGACTTTTGACCTGCGTGGATGACAAGTCAGACCAACTCTTACCCTGAATCATTTTAGCTCCTATGTTCACAAGCTGATTCCCCTAAATTTATTCCTTTGGCAGTAAAAATTTCACAGAGGTGTTGTACTTTGTGCTTTGACCACATACATAAGCTTTTGCTAACTAGTGGGAACAGTTTACTAGAGATATAACTGCTACCTCAGAAAGATGATTTGTGTCAACACG
>NW_011389171.1:0-844 GCF_000754665.1 Bison bison bison
AGCAATATTTTCAGATAACTCTATATAATGCACAAAAACCCTAAAGAATATACCAAAAAGCTGTTAGAACAAATAAATAAATCCAGTAAAGTTTCAGGATACATATTCCATATACAGAAATCTGTTGTGTTTCAATAAAGTAATAATGAAGTATCAGGAACAATGGCCAAAAGTTATCTTGAGAAATATGCACAAAGCTAAAGGCATCATTTTTCCTACCTTCAAACTACATTACAAATTATAATGTGTGTGCGTGTGCATGCTCAGTCGCTTCAGTTGTGTCTGACTCTTTGCAACTCTATGCATTGCAGCCTATCAGGTTCCTCTGTCTGTGGATTCTCCAGGCAAGAATACTGGAGTGTGTAGACATGTCCTCTTCCAGGGGATCTTCCCGACCCAGGGGTCAAACCTGCCTATCCTGTGTCTCCTTCATGGCAGGCAGATTCTTTACCACTGAGTCACTGGGGAAGCTCATAGTCAACCATATTGCAGTGCATATTTGAATGTGGCCAAGAGTAAATCTTAAATAAAGTTATCACACACACAGAAAATTTAAACTTTGTAGAGTTATTAATGGTAACTACAGTTACTATGATGATCATTTCATGGTGCATACAAATATTGAATTATGTGGTATGCCTGAAACAAATATGATTTTATGTCTCAACTGTATCTCAATAAAAAAGAACCTCCCCCCAATTTTAATGCACACATATTTTTGGCAAGTGTACAAAATGACATGTGTAAGGCTGTTTGTTGCTACCATATTTGCAATAAGAAAAAGCTGGAAAGTAACTTAATCAGGTTTTCACTAAATGCATATAATGGGAACTCTATACCATTA
>NW_011389172.1:0-716 GCF_000754665.1 Bison bison bison
GCATTGGAAGGCCAAGTCTTAACCACTGGACCACCAGGGAAGTTCCTCTTTAGATAACTTTTGACTGTGATGGTTTCTCAGGCTTCTCTTGTTTCTGATGATGGGAACAGTTTTGAGGAGCTCTGATTGGTATTTTGTGGAATGTCCCTTTATCAGAGCTGTTACTCTACTAGACTGCAGTTAGGTGTTCCAGGGAGGAAGATCACAGAATGAAGTGCCAGTCTCATCACAGCAAGGGTAAATGCCATCAGCATGACTTATCACCACTGATGCTGGCTTTGATCAAGTGCTGAGGTCATGCTTGCCACACTTTTCTAGCGTAAAGTTGGTCTCCCTGCTTTCCATACTGCCTGTGCACAACCCATATTTCAGGCCTGGGGGCTTACGAAAGCAGAATATCCGTACTATTTTTTGGAATATCTCTGCGTTGGGGGTTTGTCTCTTCCTCTCCATCAATCAATCATTTCTTTACGTCACTATGGATTCGTGGCTGCTTTTTTTTAACCTTTTGTTTTATACTGGAATATAGCCAATTAACAACATTGTGATAGTTTCAGGCACACAGCAAAGAGACTGTCATACATACACATGTATCTACTCTACCCCAAACTCCTCTCCCATTCAGGCTGCCACAGGACACTGAGCAGAGTTCCCTGTGCTGTATAGTAGGTCCTGGTTGCTTATCCAGTTTAAATATAACAGTGTGTACCTGTCAA
>NW_011389173.1:0-582 GCF_000754665.1 Bison bison bison
CCATTATGATTCAGATCTTAAAATTCAGACCTCAATTAATGAATGAGAGAATAATTTTTCTGGTTAAGGTTGATAAAGAGCCAATTAAAACTGTATTTACCTGATTGGGACCATTTGTAAATACAAACAACTCTATTTTAGGAGAGCAAAAGAGGTTACATCTGCTTATTATAGGGGGAAATGACTTGTGTTTTATTAAAAACAATAGCTTGCTCATAAGTATTATGAATAGCATACATGGGTTTGCTTTTCTCAGAGATTTAAGAGTGAAATGATACTTAAAACACTGGAATGTGGCAAAGCATTTGATTTTGAAGAAAGGAATTTTTATGTTTCAGGTTTTCCGGGCTTTTGGTTTTTAGGAGAACTTCATTAAATGGACTATAACCATATATTCTCAACTCACAGTCCACATAATGAGCGATTCCATAAAGTCACCCTTCTTTATATGATTGTAAAGTATTAAACCAGAGAAGGCAATGGCACCCCAGTCCAGTACTCTTGCCTGGAAAATCCCATGGATGGAGGAGCCTGGTAGGCTGCAGTCCATGGGGATCGCTGAGTCAGATACGACTGAGTGAC
>NW_011389174.1:0-622 GCF_000754665.1 Bison bison bison
AAGACAGGACTGGAAAAATCAGGCAAGACCAGAGCTAATCAACTATAGTTGTGTCCTCTCCTAAGTCATCTCAACCAACCTCAGGCATCCTCAGAATCTAACAAAACTAAATGATCCCTGTCCCCAGACTTAGCTCTTAGAGTGATTAATTAATCCCTTTGACCTGAAATTGTCTTCAAAGCCAACACAAGCAAAACCATTTGGAAAGTAAAACAAAGGTTGTTAGTTACAAACATCTCTTGACAACTATGACACAAACCTCAGTTTGGTCTCCCATGTTGGTTCGGTAGTTACTTTACACAACTGATTTTTTGCAGACTCAGCTGTAGCTAACAACAGACTAGCACCAAGGGCTGGCTTGTCTAGGATGCTCGGTGTGGATACTGCTCTGCCATCCTCGGGCTTCCCTGGTGGCTCAGATGGTAAAGAATCTGCCTGCAATGCAGGAGACCTGGGTTTGATCCCTGGGTCAGAAAGACCCCCCTGGGGAAGGGAATGGTAACCCACTGCAGTATTCTCACCTGGAGAAGTCCATAGGGTCACAGAGAGTCACTCACGACTAAGCGACTAACACTTTCACCCTTCTGCCATCCTTAATGGTTTAACCTTGGGTAAGTTCTTT
>NW_011389175.1:0-523 GCF_000754665.1 Bison bison bison
CCTGGCTAACGGTCTCCTTGAGTTTGTCCTTGTGAGTACCATGAGCTGAGGTTTGGGACAGCGTTCCACAGGCTGGAGTGGCTCCAACCCTGACACCTGTGCCCATGTCAGCCCTTGAAACTGCCGGTCAGGGGCCTCTCCTCCCCTGCAGGGCCAGGGCCAGGTTTCCCAGGCAGAACTTGCACTTGGAGAAGCAGGCACTGCAGAGTGGCTTGCCAGCCTTTTCTGCTGCTGAGCTCTATATTCTAAAATTTGGGGAAGATGTTCTCCAACAAGCCTCAGAGGTCAGGGACAGCTTTCTGGAATCTTTCAAATGCCATGCCCTGGTGCTTCTGCTGTCTGAGGCGTTTCAGGTGAAGCCAGGAGGCCTCCTTAGTGTCTGAGTAGGCTTTGTAATGAGGTTTGTCTACATCCTGAATCCATCTGTTGTACCTGTAGATTTCCCGTGACTCAGATCTACAGTTCAGATAACCATAGGCTCTGACCTTTAATGAACACTTCAGCAAAATCTCACACATTCTCC
>NW_011389176.1:0-683 GCF_000754665.1 Bison bison bison
TAGTGGTTTAAGTGGAAAGAAATAAGATTCATTACTTTAGGGAAAGACCATGGAATGACGATTAATCCTCAACACCTGTGTGAATTTGTGTCTCCAATCTCTCACAAGAATTAAGTAAAAACTATTAATATTCAAAGAGTAAATATTCACTAACAAAAACGCATGTGATGGGGACAAGGATAAAGGGAGGAAGGAAGGATAATTCTGGGACCCTTGTGTCCAAGGAGGCCAAAGCATGTTGGAAAGGCCTTGCAGGGAGGAGAAGATCTTGAAAACACCTTCACTTTGTTTCTCAAACAAAACACCTCACTTTGGCCTTGTCTTTAAGCTGAGAAAATCCAGCTTGAGTTCTGATATACCCTTCCATGTCTTATTCATTCTTTAGGATAAAGAAAACACCATTCCACTGCACACTATCCTCCTCATGTCTACTATTAGACCACATCCTCTAGTCTTCACATTCTGAGGGCTCTTTAAGATCTGAATATCACAGAGAGCAAACTAGTGGTTTCCAGTGGAGAGAGGGAGTGGGAAAGGATAAGATATGGGTGGGGATTAAGAGGTACAAATTACTATGTGTGAAATAAATTACCTGCAAGGATGTATTGCACAGCATGGGGAATACAGCCAATATTCTGCAATAGACTTTAAATGGAGTACAATCTATAAAAATTTTGAATCAC
>NW_011389177.1:0-539 GCF_000754665.1 Bison bison bison
AAGAAGCCCTCTCTGACTTTTTCCATTGAATATCAATTCTAAATTATTCTTTTTTTCTTCATAAAAAGTATTAGCTCAGTGGATATTGAGTGAATGTTGATTACGTTATCCTTAGTAAATTTACTTATAAGTGATATTGAGTCTATGTGTTTCTGATCATGTGTCCTTCTGCTAAATGGATTATCAGCTCCTTGCCATCAAACAGTATATTTGTCCACAATATCTATTTATTTGATGTTGACCACATAGAACAGGTGAAATTGTAAGAAAATGGTAGCAAAAACAGTGGGAAAGTATTTCCTTTCTCACCATCTGTCCAGATACAGATTTTTTAAAACACTCAATTTTTATCTGAGAAAAGTTTAAGTTCAGACTGTTAATATTTTCCCCAACCAGAAAGAAATACCAGTGTTGTAAAGGTTGAGGCTCATTTTCTTACTTGTGAAGATCAGATCATTGGTTCAAAAAACATCAGAGTTTAGCTTTGAAGTAAGTGTAGGTTATCCATGCCTTTTTAAAACAAAGGTTTTAATTTACAG
>NW_011389178.1:0-759 GCF_000754665.1 Bison bison bison
TTTTTTTTTTTTTGTTGATCCAGTGTATGTTGGCAATTTGATCTCTACTTCATTTGGATTTTCTAAATCCAGCTTGTACATCTGAAAGTTCTGGTTCACATACTCTTGAAACCTGGCTTGAAGGATTTTGAGAATTACCTTGCTAGCATGTGAAATGAGTGCAGTTGTACAGTAGTGAGCATTCTTTGGCATTGCCTTTCTTTGGGATTGGAATGAAAATTGACCTTTTCCTTTACAAAATGAATTTGTAAACCCAAAATCAGTACTCACAGTGCTTTATGAATCATTTGAAGACATGTGTAGATATGTGGAGAATGGCAAACAATTTTGGTCACCCAACCAGTACACGTGTTCTGAGGTTGACCAAAAAAGTGCTTTGCCTTGTTTCTGGTCTCATATGTAGCATCCTGTGGGGCCCTCCTGGGTACCATCCCCTCTGTGTTCTTGCTTGTTTGTAGAAAGAGCTGTTGTATCCTAGGCCTTCCTCAAGTTTCAAAGAACAGACTCAAACAATTAATCCTTAGAGAAGTAGAAAATGCACAAAGGAAAGTAGTCAAGTAAGCAAAGTAATAATAACTTGAACAATAGAGTCAGACTCCTAATTCTTCCTGAAGGTGTATGGATAACAATCTGATGCATATCTTTGAGCTGTTCTGCAGAAAATAAGACCCCCATCCAGTAAGGATGTTGATTATATGCAATCCACAAGCACGTGGACCTCAGACTGGTTGGAACCTGAAGTTTAATAATTAAGATTCC
>NW_011389179.1:0-629 GCF_000754665.1 Bison bison bison
GCAAAGCCATTCCTCACGGCCTGATCCCAGCCTCCGCTGGCTCCTGTGGCCAAGGCTCTCATCACAGTTGTTTCACCATGGTCTTCAGTCTGGCTTCCTGCCCACCCCACCATGAGCTCCTTGAGGACCTTTTAACCACAGGGGCTCAGAACACGTTTACCATCTTATGAGTGATGATAAAGTGAGGTACACAGAGCAGTGCAGCTGCTGCTTTGCTGTCAATTCGTTGCAAACAACACATAGGAAACGAGTGGCTGGAGCAAACCTCTCCACTCAGGTTTCTGTTGCTCCAGGGCCGTTTGTGTTTTTTATCCCCACATTGTCCAGAAGCTTATTGTATGAGGGAAACACCCTCCTTTCCCCTTCCTAGTGCATAATCATTATAGCAGCCATTTCTCAACTGAATTGTCAGTGAGTGAACCCTGAAAATCCTCAGCTCAAATTTTGGTTCCTTCAAGCGGGTGAGGGGAATCCTGTCATCTCTCCCCACTCTGACAGGAGTGTCTAATGTCCATCTCTTCCCACTTGGCTTCCCCTTTATTCTGTATCTTGGACACTCTTTTACCTCCTGAGACTGAGGTCTGTCCTAGGCTATGGCTGCTTTCAGCACTGTGCTGAGGGCACTGTGC
>NW_011389180.1:0-692 GCF_000754665.1 Bison bison bison
AAATATAATCATAATCTTATCCAACATTTTTTCAAGTTCTTCATCAGTAGCTTCTTTGTTGCCTGCACGAAGCTTTGAATCCACATACTTCGCTAAAATGGGGGAAAAGTTTGTTGTTCAGTGATCATCAGTACCCATGAGGTACTGGTCACTATAAATACCAAACAGGAGTATGATATACTGAGTATTTCAATGTTTTACATGTACACATGCATTTTTAAAAAGTTTCCATATATGATATTATACATGTTTCAATATTGTAAAGTAATTAACCTCCAACTAAAATAAATTTATATTAAAAAAAAAAAAGTTGCCAAAGTCAGGGAGATCAAGCGACTTGTTCAGTGTCACAGAGTTAAAAAATATAAGAGCTTCAACTCAAACCCAAGTCTTCTGGCTCCAGACCTAATGTACTTTCTACCATACTGATGGGATAAGGAAACTCTGGTGGGGGGATGGTGGTGGACGTGTTTACAGCCTTGTGCAGGAGTCAAAGTCACTGAAAGACATGGCATATCTTCTGGAATGTTCATTTTACACTGATGCTAGGCAATCTGAAATACTCCTTTTCTACTGAAACAAATCAGATACATTACAGAGAGGAGGCAAAAATTGCAAAAAATTTAAGGGTAAATAGTAAACCAACAAAATTTCATCCTTTTAGTGAAGGATCTTCTCAGGTACCTCCTCCT
>NW_011389181.1:0-834 GCF_000754665.1 Bison bison bison
ACCCTGGAGAAGGGCATGGCAACCCATGCCAGTATTCTTGCCTGAAGAATCCCATGGACAGAGGAGCCTGGAGGGCTACAGACCATGGGGTCACAAAGAGACACAACTGAAGTGACTTAGCACACATATGCAGTAATACATAACCAATACGGGAAGGCATGCAGGTTATGTACAAGTTCAGCATGTGGACTTCTACCTACCAAAGACAATCTGGCTATAGCACTGCTGAAGTCCCACCTGCCAACAGTAGACAGCAACACTGAACCCCAGCTATGAACTGTTTCCCAGGAGCAGGCTGATTACTTTGGATCCCTGCTCTCATGTAACACAAGCTGTAGGTTCAGAGATTTAGTGGGAATCCCAGCTGATACTACCTGAGCTAGATACACTCTTTGTGGGGTCTGTTTCCTGTGTATATGACAAAGACTTCGTGAAATATCTCACATGTAGCTTGGCACCCAGAAAGGAGTTCACAAGAGGCTCTTCCCTTCCCTTTCCTGGAAGGTGGGTGCCCCAGAGGCAGGGAATGCATTTCTGTCTCCAAATCCCTCTTTTCCCATCATCACAATTTCAGGGCTTCTGGGACGCATGGTCAGTGTCTATCCCTTCAGAGTCTCAGTGATCATGGACCTCAGACCCCAGGCCCCACTCCTGTCGAGTAACACCCTTACCAAGGAGCTTTATGCACTGCAGAGAACAGAATGAGACTCCAACCGCTGTTCCTGTCTCCCTCTTCTTCTGAGCCCTGACTGAAAGTGGGAGCAGAGGCCTTAGGCTTGGGCCTTGCCTTCCCTCTCGGAACTCCCAGTACAGGGGACTTGGGGGTGGGAAGAG
>NW_011389182.1:0-601 GCF_000754665.1 Bison bison bison
AAGAATGAAGTTCAGAGAGCAAACCAGTGTGAAAAAGGCAACATAGCTGTCAGACCTCTGGTCTCACTCTCTTTATGGGAGGTATTAGCTATGATAAAGGACGAAGTTAAAGGGTAATACAAGAAACAACCAAATCCAGCGTGTAGAATATTCCATAGTCTAAATAAGCTGGCTTCTTCTGTGAAAGTTCAATGGGAAAAAAATTAAAAAATGATTAATGATGAAATAGTGTTTTAGAATGAAAAAAAGTTATGTACGAATGCACATAAAAGTTAAAATGTGTGGACTTTGCATCTTTTTCCTCTATTTTTAAATGATTAAAAATGATTATATATGATTATATGAATTAACATATATTTGTATACATTATAATATATACTGTATATCATAGTAATATAGATATAGATACTATACAATATATAGTATAGTACACAGAGATATCTTATAACACATGTAATTAAGTATGTGAAATGGTTATTTGATGACCATTAGATAAAGTACTATATATGTACATGTATCTATAGATGTAGATATTCATTATTATATCTGTATCATATATTTTATTTATGTAAATATTAATATATAGTAATATGTTAATATA
>NW_011389183.1:0-528 GCF_000754665.1 Bison bison bison
ATCTTTAATCAATCATGAGCTTATTTGTGTGTATGGTGTTAGAAATTGTTCTAGTTTCATTCTTTTACAGTTGGTTGACCAGTTTTCCCAGCACCACTTGTTAAAGAGATTGTCTTTTCTTCATTGTATTTTTGTGTCCTTTATCAAAGATAAGGTGCCCATAGGTGTGTGGATTTATCTCTGGGCTTTCTATATTGTTCCATTGATCTATATTTCTGTCTTTGCGCCAGTACCATACTGACTTGAGGACTGTAGCTTTGCAGTATAATTTGAAGTTAGGCAGGTTGATTCCTCAGTTCCATCATTTTTTACATATTCCAATTCTACTCTAGCCAATTGTATTAGAGATTAGGTGGCAGTGAGGCAAATTTAACCTCAGTCATTTGATAGTCTTTGTTTCTTTGACCTGTAATTTAATGCTTGTGTTCCAGAATGGTGGAGCTAGCATGCTCTACTCTAAGAAGCCAGTGTAAGATACAGCAATGATATTCTCAAAGTCCATATTCCCTCTGAGAATATCATTGCTGT
>NW_011389184.1:0-571 GCF_000754665.1 Bison bison bison
ATGCCACCCCAAAATATGTCTCTATGGCATAAAGATTACTTTGAGCTGATTGTTTTGGGAAATAGTAGGCAAAGGAGAGGGCTTCCCTGGTAGATTAGTGATAAAGAATCTGCCTGCAATGAAGCAGACTCAGGTTTGATCCCTGGGTTGGGAAGATCCCCTGGAGGAGGGCATGGTAACCCACTCTAATACTCTTGCCTAGAGAATCCCATGGACAGAGAAGCTTGGCGGGCTACAGTCCATGGGGTCACAAAGAGTCAGACATGACTGAGCGATTAAGCAGCAGCAGCAGTAGCCGGCAAAGGAGAAGATCTGAAAACTGAATAAAAGTTACTCTTTTGTAAGAGATATTTGCATTTACAAGGGAAATTATCATTTGTAACAGTGTCTCCTCTGTGCAGAAAGAGATGGATGACACTCAATTATAAGAGAGGATTGTCCTGGTGGTCAAGTGGTTAAGAGTCCACCTGTCAGTACAGGGGACACAGGTTCAATCCCTGCTCCAGGAAGATTCCACATGGCAAGCCCGTAGGCCACAACTACTGAAGCCCCACAACACCTGGAGCCTGTA
>NW_011389185.1:0-689 GCF_000754665.1 Bison bison bison
ACATGAGAGAGGACCACGCAGGGAGGTATCAGTGCTACTACAGCACCCCCACTGGCTGGTCAGAGCGCAGTGACCCCCTGGAGCTGGTGGTGACACGTGAGGGACACTCGGTGGCCTTGGGCTCTGCCCTCGGGAGGGGGCCTGGTCTCAGGGACTGTCCCTCTCACAGCCCAGCCCTGGGGAGGGGAGGGGAGGGTGGGGACCCCACGGATCCAGCTGCCTCCTTCTCTCCTAGCACCCTACGGCAAACCCAGCCTCTCAGCCCTGCCGAGCCCTGTAGTGATGTCGGGAGGGAATGTGACCCTCCAGTGTGGCTCCCGTCAGGGATTTAACAGATTCTTTCTAACCAAGGAAGGAGAAGACGAGTCCTCTCGGGCCCTGGATGGACAGCGAAGGCCTGACGGGCAGACCCAGGCCCTGTTCCCCGTGGGCCCCGTCACCCCCGGGCACAGGTGGACGTTCAGATGCTACGGCTTTTACAGGCACAACCCTCGGGTGTGGTCAGCCCCCAGCGACCCCCTGGAGCTCCTGGTCCCAGGTGAGGAATCCCGTCCTGACCCCATACATTTGTGCAGACAAGACAACGTACTGGGGTCTCTGCTCCCAGGGGAGCTCCTGTGAGAGGGTGGGGAGAGGAGCGTGGGGCTCACAGGACAGACACACAGACTGAGACACGACGAGGCCTGGGG
>NW_011389186.1:0-529 GCF_000754665.1 Bison bison bison
CTTTCAGCAGTCATGTGAATATCGGCTGAGAGGTCTTTAACAATTTGAAAAGCTGGGAAGGAAGAGCGTCCTAACTCATGCTCTGAGCTTTTGACACAAACCCCCATCTTCAGGGTTTCAAACACTGGGGGAAAATTATTTGATTAAAGTTTGGCAACAAAATGTGGCAGATGGAATAGAAAGTATCTTTGAGGCTAGATATCAACTAAGAATATATAATAGGATTAGTACTTGTCTGATTTACATAGGCCAACCCTCTTATCTTAGAGTCAAGGAATAAGTAGGAGAATAAGATATTGCTCTTAGATAATTCTACAAGGATTTGATAATTTCATTTATGATATTTCTTTTGTTTTCACATTTTAATGATTCTGAAATTCAGGATTATTTGACTATTGATAAGACAGTGTGACTTTTTCACTTAAAAAATTTTATTAGAAAGATAACGTTTCTTACAAATGATATTATTTTAGGACTGAGAAAATATTTTATTTCAAGTAGTAGTGATTCCACAATCAAAGACCCTTTA
>NW_011389187.1:0-671 GCF_000754665.1 Bison bison bison
GACCAGTTGACAGCATTCCTGTCCCTTATCACCTCAGCTACTCTGCACCCTGGAGATATAGCTGGGCCACTCCCATCCCTACATGATCCTCTCTCCTCCCAGCCCCTATTCCTAAAGTCAGCTCTTCTGTTCTTGCCCAACTCCTGTGGGGGCCTGAACTCAGGCTTTTGGAATGGAGTTTTTATCATGGATTGTATTTGGAACTCCATTTAGGCTTCAACAGTGCATTGCTGCACAGTATTTGTTGTGAACATCACCAAATCAGGCATTATACATCTAAATACAAGCTGGTGTGGTGCACAGTGCCTGGTCACACATCCTAGCTTGTGTGTTCATAACAGCTTTACCTTAGAGTGCTTTACAGATGTCATGGTTATCATTATGGTCAGTTTCATTCACCCCTGGTGAATCTACTTTAACCACACACACACACATTCAAAAGAGTAAACAATTATCACATGACCCAGCAACTCCTAGCTTTATATACACCCAATAATACACCAATATATATACACCCAATATACACCAAGTAATGGAGAAGGCAATGGCACCCCACTACAGTACTCTTGCCTGGAAAATCCCACGGACAGAGGAGGCTGGTAGGCTGCAGTCCATGGGGTCGCTAAGTGTTGGACACGACTGAGCAACTTCACTTTCACTTTTCACTTTCA
>NW_011389188.1:0-676 GCF_000754665.1 Bison bison bison
AAAAATGTAATTCATCAAATTATATATATATATATGTAATTCATCAAATTATACATATATATATATATACACACATAAAAACAGACAAAGACATTACCCATTATATTTAATTGTGAGAAACTTGAACTCTTCCCACTAAAATCAGAAAGTAAGGAGACCCTTCTCATCACTGCTTTTCAACACTGTGTAGGGAAGTACTTTGTAATGCAGTAAGACAAGAAAAGAAAAGGTATACATTTGGGGAAGGAAGAAATAAAACTGTTCTTGTTCACAGATAGCATGATCATCTACGTAGAAAAATCTGAAAGATCTGACCAAAAAAAAAAAAAAACCCTTCTGGAACTAATTAGTAATTACAGCAAGGTTGCAGGATACAAAATTCGTATGTAAGAGTCAGCCACCTCCCTATACACCAGGAATGAACAAGTAGAATTTGAAATTAAAAACATGATGTATTTACATTAGTACCACCCCAAAATGAGATAGGTATACAAGCGTCAACCAAAATGGTATGTGTGGGGTCTCACTGCTTGCCACTCAAAAGTCAAAAAACAGGCCAGGTTGGTGGAAAGCAAAGTTTGCTTTATTTCAGATGCTGTCAACTGGGGTGGGAGGGTGGTGGACATCTGTCCAAAGGCCAAGCAGGGAGTGAAAGCATTTATAGACAGAATTGGGG
>NW_011389189.1:0-558 GCF_000754665.1 Bison bison bison
TGATGTAATAAAAAGAAAATGCAAGGAGGACATTCTAGAGAGAATTTTATAAAAGCAGGTGATCACGACAATCAAAAATAGAAAGTAAAATGTAACTGGTAGATTTGTTCATGCATAACTTGTTCTCTCATGGGACCTCCTGACTATTTGGATATTCAAATACATCAGTAAAACATCAATAATATAGTTTCATAGTGGTACATTTTCAAAAATCAGAGTTAATCAGTCTTTTGCAATCTCAACTTGTTTTCAGCATAAAGTCATTATTTATTCTATATTAGAGTGCCCAAATAGAATTGTACAAGGGGAAAGGGGGTGATGCCAAAGACTTGTGAGATCTTAAATCAAAACTGAATCAGTTCTAATGAGGTGGATGAAACTGGAGCCTATTATACAGAGTGAAGTAAGCCAGAAGGAAAAACACCAATACAGTATACTAACGCATATATATGGAATTTAGAAAGATGGTAATGATAACCCTGTATACGAGACAGCAAAAGAGACACTGACGTATAGAACAGTCTTATGGACTTTGTGGGAGAGGGAGAGGGTGGGAAG
>NW_011389190.1:0-845 GCF_000754665.1 Bison bison bison
CCCCTGGGAGGAGGCCAGGGCAACCCACTCCAGTATTCTTGCCTGAGGAATCCCCATGGATAGAGGTGCCTGACGGGCTACAGTCCATGGGGTCACAAAGAGTCAGACACGACTGAGCGACTAAGCACAGCACGTGACATAACTCAGAGTATCGGTACTGGCTCTGACACATACTGAGTGAAGGTGAGAAAGTTATTTACATCCTTTGGACCTGTTTCCCCATTTATAAAGTGGAAATTACAATTTTACACTAAATATTTGTTATGAAGAATAAACAAGATAACATGTGCAGTAGGCATTACATTGCAAAAGGATTTGGCTTATTCTACTCCATTTTTTTCATTTAAACATTTACCTTTACAATTACAATTCTCTCACAAGTGATACAGATTTTGAATTTCAAATAGACTATAAGGTTAACTTTTAAAATGAACTGGACTTAAGAAACATATTTTGTCTAAATAAATATATTGATTTAATAGCAGATTCAATAGCTGGTATCAGACATGGTATCCATTCTAAGGTTGGTTTGTTAATGAGGACTGACAAAGCCACCCTAAGTCATAATATGTAGTGAAAACTGTGCTCCTTGCTGTGTGTGATGACAAAGAAAATAAGCCAGTATTCTGGTCACGCAACATCACAAACTCAACACCAGACTGTGTCACGTAGTCAGGCAGCCAGTCCCTAAGTCACAGCGCAGGAGCCACAGGGCCTCAGGGCACCACTGCAGTTGTTAGTTTGGCTTGTCACCTTCTACGGGCTTGGCCAGTAAGGAGACAATGAACCCGAATGGATTCAGATTCTACCTTACAGACAGTGCAGAAGCAATATGACCCTGGTGT
>NW_011389191.1:0-721 GCF_000754665.1 Bison bison bison
GTGACATTGTATAGGAGGCAGTGATCAAGACCATCCCCAAGAAAAAGAAATGCAAAAGCCAAAATGGTTTTCTGAGGAGGCCTTACAAACAGCTATGAAAACAAGAGAAGCAAAAGGCAAAGGAGAAAAGGAAAGATATATGTATTTGAATGCAGAGTTCCAAAGAATAGCAAGGAGAGATAAGGAAGCCTTCCCCAGTGATCAATGCAAAGAAATAGAGGAAAACAATAGAATGGGAAAGACTAGAAATCTCTTCAAGAAAATTGTAGATACCAAGGGAATTTTCATGTAAAGATGGGCACATTAAAGGACAGAAATGGTATGGACCTAACAGTAGCAGAAGATATTAAGAAGAGGTGGCAAAAATACACAGAACTATATAAAAAGATCTTCATTACCCATATAATCACAATGCTATGATCACTCATCTACATCCAAATGTCCCAGAATGTGAAGTCAAGGAGGCCTTAGGATGCATCACTATGAACAAAGCTAGTGGAGGTGATGAAATTCCAGTTGAGCTATTTCAAATCCTAAAGGATGATGAATTCAGTATGCCAGAAAATTTGGAAAACTCAGCAGTGGCCACAGGACTGGAAAAGTTCAGTTTTCACTCCAATCTCAAAGAAAGGCAATGCCAAAGAATGTTCAGACTACCACACATTGCACTCATCTCACACGCTAGCAAAGTAATGATCAAAATTCTCCAAGCGAGGCTTCA
>NW_011389191.1:4623-5094 GCF_000754665.1 Bison bison bison
TAGATAGCATATTCAAAAGCAAAGACATTATTTTTGCCAACAAAGGGCCATCTAGTCAAGGCTATGGTTTTTCCTGTGGTCATGTATGGATGTGAGAATTGGACTGTGAAGAAGCCTGAGCGCCGAAGTAATTGTATGTTCTTTTTTTTTCTAATTTTATTTTATTTTTAAACTTTACAATATTGTATTGGTTTTGCCAAATATCAAAATGAATCCACCACAGGTATACATGTGTTCCCCATCCTGAACCCTCCTCCTTCCTCCCTCCCCATACCATCCTTCAGAGGCTCGAGACTGAGCTAAATGCCTCACCGGCTCCCGGCACCATCCCATGCTTTTGAACTGTGGTGTTGGAGAAGACTCTTGAGAGTCCCTCGGACTGCAAGGACATCCAACCAGTCCATTCTGAAGGAGATCAGCCCTGGGATTTCTTTGGAAGGAATGATGCTAAAGCTGAAACTCCAGTACTTT
>NW_011389192.1:0-626 GCF_000754665.1 Bison bison bison
CCTCTAAATCCCCCTCAGTCACTTGGACGAGCCACAGGAGCAGAGTGATGCCAGGTTAGAGCCATGTAAGCAAGGACGGGTGGGGAAGGGCAGCTGTCCCCACCATTCACGACCTTGTTCCTAATGGGAGCATGTCACATCCCTCAGATGTGTTGGGGCAGCAAAAAAGTTGAGCACTACTGACCTAGGATAACAAAGTATTGCCAGACACAGGTATTTATTGACGAGTGGCTTGCAATGAGCATATCGTGAATGCAAATGGCTCTCCCTAAAATCATTTGTGGTGCACCCGATCCATCACTAATCCCCGAGCGCCCCAAGTCTTCTGAGCCCAAATCATTCGCTCAGCAAACCGTCTCTTGATGGATGACGCAGAGGCCGAGGGCCTTGGCCACGGTCCCATCGGAAGCACCGCGGCGACCCCCATGAGGCTTTGCTGTCACGATATGCGCCCAGCATGGTCCCCGTCCCCACCTAGCCCCACCCCCGTGCGGTCCCCAGGACCACAGTGCAAGCCAACCTTTATCTCATTTTCTCTCCCACAGATGGAGGTAGTGAGTACCTTCAAGAGAAGCGGTTCATTTCAGGGTGCTGTGCGCCGGCGGTCCTCGGTCCTCAGCCAGCTC
>NW_011389193.1:0-529 GCF_000754665.1 Bison bison bison
TTTTGGCAGAGACTTTAATCTGTTGCTTTGGGTAGATGTTTGATACACCCTTACAAAATAACATTTTTGAGTTTTAAGATTTTTCCATCTCTCTGTGAAGGCTCCATCACATCCCCTCAATCCTATAGACAGCAATAATAAAATATTAGACATGAAGGGGGCTCAGAGATCATCTAAAGAGTTTACCTTCTTCATTTTGCAAATGGGGAAACTGAATCCAAGAAAAGAAAGTTATAAGCCTACGATCTCACAGCCAATTTGTGGCAGAACAACAAAAATGACAGCCAGGTCTCACCGACTCGGGTGCCCTACATAAAGCAATCATACAATTACTTTGATTTGCTTTCTTTCATGATTTGCAAGGGCAAACCCATCTTTCATTTAGATATCATATGTACTTGAACAGGATTGCATATACCCAGCAGGTATTTAAGAAATGTTTGATAACATGAAGAAGTATCTAGTGTTCTCTGTGAAAAGTGTTTTTTTTTCCTTAAATTTTTTTCAAATGATGAAAAAAATACAAAAA
>NW_011389194.1:0-543 GCF_000754665.1 Bison bison bison
CCATTATTTTAATTATTATTTGCCTAATTTTGTAACTGCCATTTGTCTGGGGTTCATCTTTGGTTTCTCGAATTTGGGTATTCTTTTTTTTTTTAATCTCACTTAATGCCATTACTAACGACTTGTGGGACCTTTGTTTCTGACCAGAGATCAAGCCCTGAACCTTTGGAGTGGGAATACTGACTCCAAGACACTAGACTACCAGAGAACTAACCCTAGGGAGTATCAAATAGTGAGAATGTACACAAAGGAAACCGCTTGAATACAAGACCCAGCACCACCCAACCACCAGTAGCACCTTGTGCAGGACACATCATCCAAACAACAAACGAAACAAAAATACAAATGCGATCATCAGCAAACAGGATTACTGCTGCACTCAGCCTTCCTCATCAGAGGAAAAACGAACAAACAAAAAAACTCATCACAAATCTCACCCTATATGAAGCTTACACAAACCACTGGACTCACCTTAGGAGGGAAGAAACCAAAAGGGAGAAAGAATTCAACCTTGAAGCCGTGGAAAAAGCAGACCTCAAAAAC
>NW_011389195.1:0-718 GCF_000754665.1 Bison bison bison
CTGCCAAACACTTTGAAAGTAGTTGTCACATTTTATACTCTCCACCAGTGATATATGAGGACTCTAGTTACCACATTTATTTCAACACTTCATGAAGTCAATCTTTTTTATTTTA
Source organism: Bison bison bison (assembly GCF_000754665.1). NCBI lineage: Eukaryota > Metazoa > Chordata > Mammalia > Artiodactyla > Bovidae > Bison > Bison bison. The sequence continues at coordinate 116 of NW_011389195.1, forward strand.
TCCTTTCTGGTAGGTGGGTAAAAGTATCTTATTGCAGTCGTTTTTCTATATTTTTTAATGGGAAAATAAAAAAAAAAACGTGGTTAACAGTTACTATTGCTTGTACCTGCACAGAATCTCTAGAAGGATGTAAAAGAATCTGAACATGCTGGTTTTCTTTTGGTGAGGATTGGTCAGGAAGATCCCCTGGAGAAGGAAATGGCAACCCATTCCAGTATTCTTGCCTGGGAAATCCCATGGACAGAGGGGCCTGGTGGGCTACAGTCCATGGTGTCGCAAAGAGTCAGACACGATTGAACGACTGAGCACTCACTCACGAGCATGGGGGGCCCCTATTTTGCTGGGACACTGGTAAGGGAAGTAGATGTCTCCCCCTGTAACTTTTAGTTACTTTTGAATATTGAACCATGTACATGTTTTACGTATTGAAAAAATGAAATTATTTTGAAAAATTAGTTATGGATAATGAAGCTGTGTGATGCTCCAACCCAGACCAGGCTTGTGAGTTGGGGGCTTCTGAGTGGGGAGAAGGCGCTGCCTGCCCTTTCACTCCAGTTCTTAGTCACCCAGTAACACTTTAGAGTGTAGATTCGTTTCTGGGAA
>NW_011389196.1:0-506 GCF_000754665.1 Bison bison bison
CTTCCCTGGAGGTTCAGACAGTAAAGAATCTGCCTGCAATGCAGGAGACCTGGGTTCAACCCCTGGTTTAGGAAGATGCCCTGGAGAAGGGAATGGCTCCCCATTCCAGTATTTTTGTCTGCAGAATTCCATAGACAAAGGAACCTGGTGGACTTCAGTCCATACGGTCACAAAGACTGAGCAAAACTAACACACACATACATACTGTAACAAGCATAGTGCATTTGTTCAAACTGTCATGTAAACTCTAAGGGAAAATACCAAATATAATTCAGGGCATCTAAAAAGGTGAAGGGAATGTGGATCGTGCATAATCAGATTAACAGGATAAACCAAAGTAAAGTCCATTCTATTTTATCAGATTTAATGCACTCTAGATACTGATTTCGGAGAAGGCAATGGCACCCCACTCCAGTACTCTTGCTTGGAAAATCCCGTGGACGGAGGAGCCTGGAAGGCTGCAGTCCATGGGGTCGCTGAGGGTCGGACACAACTGAGCGACTTCA
>NW_011389197.1:0-676 GCF_000754665.1 Bison bison bison
TATATCTAGATGATGAAATAAAAAAACATAAGGAATACTATGATTTGAGCAACTTTGTTAGTATATATTTTTAAATGATGGATAATTATTTTACAGAATTTTGTTTGGTATTAAACTTTAACATTCAGCTGAGAATACCATATTTCATGCAAGAAAATATGTGCCTTGATTTTTATATATGAAATAACATGCATTCCATAATTCATGTTAGATTGTCAAGGACCCACCTTTTAATGCATGAATTCCACAGATTCCATCTATCATACTGCAAAGTTCAAACCTATATTTTCAAAAGGGAAATAAAAAAAATTACATATTTCATGTAACAAAAACTGTGCTCAGTTTTTGGTCCTGGAAATATGGAGAATTTCATCTTTAATATAGGAAAATGGACACCCAGATTTTCTAATGGCATGTCCCATAAGGACATGTATACCCTCTTTTTCACATTTGAAATGTACAATACCCCGTATTACATGTAAACATCGTTGTATTAAAATTTGGTTCCTGAATAATTGAATCTCTCATAGATTAAGAAGTGAAATATCCACCCAGACTTTCATAAATGAAATGCATAGATATCCATAATTCATAAAGAAGCATTTGATTTTCCTAAGGGGATATAGAAAATTCTATTTCAGGTTTGAAAGTCTCCTCCCTGATTGACATATATGAG
>NW_011389198.1:0-587 GCF_000754665.1 Bison bison bison
TGTCAGACCTAAGAGTACCATCAACAAAGGTCAAAGACAACTGAATTGACCTGAAGCATGTATTTTGTGGCTCACTACTGTTTACTATCAGAATTTGGTAAGGCCATTCATCTGACATTAAAAAAAAAAAAAAGCCCATCCTTTCATTAGTGCTTCAAAGAAACTTAGAAACATGCATTTTAATCACCAGAAACCTATTCAGCTACCTTTGTATTGCTGTCTCAAACAAACAAACAAAAAAAAAAGGGCATCGTTTACTCTGGTTAACAAAATCAAGGAAACGCTAAATAAGTGGAGAGATTTTCTGTGTTCATGCAGAGAAAGATTCAAGGATGTCAAAATGTCAATTCTTCCCAACTTGACCTGTAGACTCAAAGTAATTTCAATGAAATTCCAACCAAGTGTTTTATGGATCTAGGCAAACTGTAAAGTTTATACAGAGAGGCAAAAGACACAGAATACCATATAGTATTGAAGAAGGAAAAGTTGGAGGGACTGATGATATTCGATGCCAAGAATTACTATGATGCTACAGTAATCAAGACAGTGTTAGTACTGGCAAAAGTAAAGTCAATTGAACACAGTAC
>NW_011389199.1:0-737 GCF_000754665.1 Bison bison bison
AGGTCGCAAAGAGTGGGACATAACTGAGCAACCAAGCACACACATACACACAAGTAAATGTCATCACATACAAAACCTGAGAGAAATGATCACCAACAAACCCATACTACAGGAAAACGTTATATCAGTTTTAAAGGCAGAAGGGAAAGAATAACAGATTAATTCTGTGATGGTTAATTTTGTATGTCAACTTGACTAGGCTTACCAGATGCTCAGATCTAGCTGGCTAAACATTTTTAGGTGTGTCTGTGAGGGTGTTTCCAGAAGAAGAAGAGATGAGAATTTGAATCAGTACCGAGTAAAGACAATCACCTTCACCAGAGCACATAGGCAGCATACAATCGGTTGAGGGCCTAAAAAGAACGAACAGGCAGAGAAAGTGGGAATTCGCAATCTCTGCTACAGCTGAGAAATCCATCTTCTAACCTGGACTTGGACTGAATTAACCACAGGCTTTCCTGGGCCTTTAGGTAGCAGACGACAGATCACAGGACTTGTCAGCTCCATAATGCATGAGTCAATTCCTATAATAAATCTCTTATATTTATATATCCTTGTGGTTCTGTGTCTCTCAGTTCAGTTCAGTCACTCAGTCATGTCCGACTCTTTGCAGCCCCATGAACTGCAGCACACCAGGCCTCCCTATCCATCACCAACTCCTGGAGTTCACCCAAAGTCATGTCCATTGAGTCAGTGATGCCATCCAACCATCTCATCCTCTGTCATCCCCTTCTCCT
>NW_011389200.1:0-606 GCF_000754665.1 Bison bison bison
TATCTGTCTTTATTTGGTTGTTTTTTCATTCTCTCTCTCAATTGCAGAAACAATGTTTCAGCCAGCTACACTGATATTAATTAATAAAGACCAGATTTCTTAGATTTTATTACATCTAAGAGTGGTCATGTATTTCTAAAGTGTGGGCAGTAAGACATGAGCAGAAGTGTTGAATACAGATTCTAGTCCCTTCTCATAATGGGGATAACTGCTTCCCTTGCTCCAGCTCATCCCCATTTCCCACTCACTGAAATACATGTACAATAAAGACTCATTTTGGAAATGTGTGTGAACTCAACATACTAGATATAGTGAAGTAATAAGTCCAGTGTTCTTGGGCCTTGTTGACTTAGCAGAACAGAGTTCCCATTGCTACTCCACTTTTGAAGTGATAGAATAATGTCCTTGATTTAGAAGGACATATGATTAATAATGCAGAACCTCACCAACATTTACTTAACCACCATTCTGATAAAGACTTTTAACCCTCCTCTACAGGTTAATGCCATCTTCTTGGAATTAAAATATACTTTCTCATTTTTTTTTTTCAGACTTTAAACTTTTTATTTTGTATTGGGGTATAGCTGATTAACAATGTTCTGGTAA
>NW_011389201.1:0-548 GCF_000754665.1 Bison bison bison
CATGGACTGTAGCCAGCTAGGCTCCTCTGTCCATGGGGATTCTCCAGGCAAGAATACTAGAGTGGGTTGCCATGCCCTCCTCCAGGGGATCTTCCCAACCCAGGGATCAAACCCAGGTTTCCTGCATTGCTGTTACTATAGGCAAATATAGTAGCCTGCCGCAGGGAACCCTGTCCCTCCTCCTCCTGACCCTTAGACTAAAGTGCATTTGTTTACATCTCAGGGAGATAACCTGAGCCTGCCCATCTGTGGAGGGACTGTGATATTCTTGGGTTCTTTGTGTGGGAAATGGCACCACTTGTCTGATGCTTAGCAGTGTGGCTCAGAAGTTCATGAGGGGCAGGGGGTGGGGGCAGAGGGGGCAGGAATCACGGATAGCTGTGGCATCTTTGTTTACTGATATGGCAGGAGATATTCCATTTCATACCACCTCTGAAATAGCTGTAAGGAAGCAAAACTAACAACCCCCCCTGCCTGAGGCTTGCCATTCTAAGAGATATTTGCAAGAATTAAGTAGTCTTTTTACTTTGTTTCCTCACAGCACCCCC